>NC_092508.1:95362636-95665666 GCF_047511675.1 Marmota flaviventris
GCCTCTCCCCTGATGAACAGCCTTTGCGATAGTCACCTCTAGATTTTTTTTTTTCCCCTTTTACAGGAAACATACACACTGTAATAACCATCTGGCCCCTTTATTTCTCAGTGGAGCTGCGTGTGTTCAGTGCTGACCTCTCTGGCCTTGCATTTGGCTGGAAGCAATCCTCTTATTAAATCAGAAACCAAAGAAGACCCCCTGCCCCTTACCCCTGACCCCAAGACAAGCCTGAGGCTGGCCTCATCCTGACTTCAACAGACTGTCTGGCATTTAAATGCCAACATCTCTCCAAAGAGCCGTGATGCAGGCGGTAGGCTGTGAACAACATTTTATATTTCATTTCTCATTTGTAAGAAGAAAGGAAAAAGGAAAAATGTCACGGGAAATTTACTTGATAGCCATGGCAGCTAGCAGATTGGAAAGAGGGGCAGCTGCCCAGGGAACTCAGTAGTCACTGGAAATGTGGGGACCCCCTCCCAAGAGACCCCAATAACCTCCAGGGGCTGTCTGAAATCTCACTATCATTGTGACTGGCCTTTGTGGAATATCTACCGTGGCCAAGGACTGTGCTTTACCATTGCATGACCTGTGTCAACCCCTCACCCTTATTCTGAGAAGCAGGAAGTGTATCAAACCTGAGAAAGACAGGCTTGGCAAGGTGGGGAGAAGATCTTTTATCCCCCGGCCCTGTGTCTTTGGCTTTGTGAATTCTTTATTGTCCGAAGTCTAGTGATTAGTCTGCAGCTTCAAAATCTGAATTTACTTTAGGAACCAAGTACAAATGGGCACTGTGGCCAGTGCTTTATCTTCTATTAACTCTAGAATACAGAAAAATGATGAGAAACTGCATGACCAGCTTGGGGCTTAGAAGGGCAAGTCTAGCACAAGAACTATATATCTATGGTGGCCTCCAGGTGAGGCACCCTGGAGTTTCCTACCATTTGTGGAATATTTGGATTTTCCCTGGACCACCTTGGCATGTGGATTCTGCATCTTTTTCTCCCCCATGTCTGCTTTTGTGGTTCCTTAACATTGACAACCCTCTGCTGACTGATCCAGTCTTTCTATAGATGATTTATCTTCATCTACTCTCTCTGTAGCCTGGATTCCCATGAAGGTTAGAACCTCAGATGAAAGTCTTCATGTAGTTGCATTTTTGGGGACACAATCCTTGAGATTAAGAATGGAGTGCAAGAGGGTAGGAGCATGACACAGAGAGTTGGAGAAAGGCTAGACAAGAAAGGTATGGGGTTTGCCATCCCTAGGGAATAAAATTCCCAAGAAACATTGGGAACTTACTCAGCTCCTGACCCTTCTTGGTGAAGGTGAGGCTGAGATGGTAAACTCTCTGACATCTCCAGATTATACAAGAATCGAGGGTCAGGTGCCAGATGACCCAAGCCGTGCCATCAGAAAATCCCACAGTAAGAAGCAAGAGGTCAGAGGCAAGGCACTATCATTTGGCATCTGTCTGAAGCAACCCCAAGACCACTCAGGTCTGGTCACTACAGAAGTGCCTGGCATGAGACAGACTAATAAGAGTATTCTGGTGGTGTCCCACACATTTGCAATTATATTCTTCATTTTTAAGTCCAGATGTCAACTCAAGATTTTACCAATATTCTTCATTAAAGAATTATTCTTTGGGTTTTGTTTGCCTGGAAATTGTACCATTTCTTGAAGCCAACTTTCCCTACCTCTGTTCATATGCATGCCGATATCATATTTTATTCCTTTTGAGGCAATCAGAGTTCTCAAGTCCATTACAAACAGATAAATACAATGAGTCTCAGAAACATTAAGGAGGTTGCTACAGGGCATGGAACTCACAGATGCTGAGCTAGGTCCCAGACTCAGAGTGTGTTCTCTTTCTGCTACATCAATCTTCCTCTTGGCCTCTTGACATTAGGAATTTCACATGCTTTTCATTTGGATTGACTCAAACTGAAACAAACAAACAAAAACTCCCTTTTGTTTTGATCTACTTGAAATTGCTTTCTTATTCATCTCGATAAGACTTTGGATGCCTCTGCATCACTTAGAGATTACAATGAGTTAACTTGGCTTTTGAAGCGCCCCCTAGATTTTGCCTAACCCACTTTCCTTCCTAATAAACACCTTATTGACAGAAGATAATTGGCTACTTTATAATTTTTCAAATCCTCCACAGCTTGCTGCTTCTGTTATTTCTGATGCTTTGTATTCGCTTTACTTCTATATGCCCCCAAATGATGGAAGTAGCTTTGGAATCAAGCAATTGGTGAATGCTGGAAGAATTCTAAAAAAGCATTATAGAAAAATTGTAGATGACTTTGAAGAGATTCCCAAATATGGACAATGTTGAAGTAAAACAGAATTTTTTAAAAATCATAATCACCTTTTTTTAAAGAAAAAAAAACCACCTAAATGTTAGAGAACAGAATGTTAGTAGAAATGTATACATGTGGGATATTACTGGTAAGAGCTCAGATGAAAGTAAAGGAGTAGTTGTTATAAGCTGGAAAAAACGAAACCTTTGTAATGGAGTGTCAGCACAGCAAAATTGTGTCCTGTGTAATTACAGAGAGATTTGAAGAGTGAGGAAGAGTATGTGGGCTATTGCTAGAAGAGGCAATTTGAAGATGAAGGGGTCAATTTGAAGATGAAGGATGCAATTTGATGGGGGAACACAGGTGGTCTTAAAGAGTTGAAAATGATCCAAGCTGACAGCCACAGGAAATGTGGACCTGAGCTCTCTAAGTGCATGGAGCAGAGTTCTTTCAACAACTAGAGCTTTTTGATGAGAGCCTCACTAGCTGACACCTTGAGGTTAGCCTTGTAATATTCTAAGCAGTAAAACCAGGCCGGCCTAGCTGGACTTTTGACCTATAGAAGCTGAGAGTTAACAAATAGGTGTTCTCTTTTCACATTTTTTTATTGGTTAATTGTAGTTGTACATAATGATGGAATTTGCTGTTACGTATCTTTGCATGCACACAATGTAATTTCACTATTTCTTCTGACTCATGATTTCAGACTTCCCCTCCTGGACTTCTAATTACATGAATGTTAGGTAATTTTGTCATTGCCCTTAGATTTCTCATGTTTAAAAAATATGTATTTTTATTTGTATTAAATCTTTATTTCTTACAAATATTTGAAGAGATAGGTAAGTAGAGTTTATTCTACCTGATATCCCTTAAGTTCTCTAATCCTCTCTTCAGTTTGCTGTTCAGACCACCTACTAATTTCTAATTTCATTTTTGCACCCTTCAGTTTAAGAAATTTCATTTAGTTCTTCTTCATGCATTCCAGTTCTCTGGTGAATTTCTTCATCTTGTCATCTATTTTCTTAACTATAGAATAACACGTGTCTCTTGATTTATTTTCTTTTTTTTTCTACATATTGTTCTTTTAAGCTTAAGCTAATTCTTCTAGAGTTTGACAGAAGCAACTAATACTGGAATATTGGTTTTCAAGCAAATTTTAATCATTATAGATCTTTACAAATCATTATAGATCTTTACAAACTGATTTGATTAAATATTTTTATTTTATCATTATTATTATTTTATTAATTGCTCAAGATAATACAATGATCTTGACATATCATACATTTGATTCAAATAGGGTATGAATTCTCATTTTTCCACATGGACAGATTTCAGGATCACATTGGTTATACATCCATGTGTATACATACAGCAATCCTAGTGTCAGTTGTATTCTGCTGCCCTCCCTATCCCCCCTCCCCTCCCCTCCCATCACTATTCTCTACCCATTCTACTGTGACACTTATCTCTCTCTCTCTCTCTCTTTTTTCTTCCCTTCCCCCTCACACCATCGTATATGTATTTTGTGAACCCATGAGGGTCTCCTTCCGTCTTCCGTGCAATTCCCCTTCTCCCTCCCTTTCCCTCCCTCCTCTTTTCCTTGTTTTGTGGTATTGTAGGCTTTTTCTCTTAGTCTTAAACACTGGAGAGACCCAGATGCATGTCATCTTTCCTCAGTTGTGGTTCAATCTATCCTCTGGCCACGGGGTTAGGCAAGTCAACTCAACCTGATATCTGTCGGAACACCCCAGGGGCTGGTTTTCAGTCTTTGTAAAGCCTGACCTATTTTAGGTTCAACACACCATGAAAATAAAGGCCACTAAGAGTCCAAACTGAAGCCTTCTGTTGTCTTACTCTCCTGTTTTCACCACTTTCTGCGCACCTTCCCAGGCTCTTGTATTTCAAAGCTTGAGAATCAATAATGGCTGCAGGGTGGGCTCACTTCCCCCCTCTGGGACTTTGTTTCTTTGTAAAATGATGATTCTAATCACATTGGACTAATCTCAGAAGGCTCCAAGGTATCTGCTGAGTTTCTTCTTCCTGCTTGACTTTCTCTCGGGTTTTCTCATCCAAAACCAGCATAAGCTCCAGAATGAAAGATGCATCACCAAGAGCCTCTTTTCTCTGTAGGATTCCAGACTCTATAGCGCAGGGTCCCTTTTCAGGCTGTAGCTATACAGGTCCTGAAAAATATGTTTTTATTTTTTCCTCCATCATTTCAGATAAGAGAATAAAATTTCATCAGCCATATGAGCTTTGGATTGGGCCAAGCCTGGGAGTAACACATATGGCTTCCTCTGCTCATGATCCACAGGCTATACTTCGGTCACGTGATCACACCAATCACAGGGAAGGCTGGCAAGTATGGTCTGTGTCTGTGCCCAGAAGGGAGAAGGCCAAGTTTTATGAGCACATGGAAAACTGTGCATTGGCAAGATCTAGATTTAATAAGGCGAGAGATTTAATTTGGGGAGTTTAATAACATTGGAAATGTGGAAGATGAACCAAATGACCTCTGAAGACACCTTTAGGCCTCATGATCCCATTCAACCCCAAATGTAGTTTTATTAAAGAATTGTCTACAGCAATCTGAAACACAAAAACATAACACAGAGACATTCTGCTCTTTTGGGAATCGAATGCTGCATTCACGAACTCATTGCATTTTCGTATCTGAAGTGCCAAGATAGCTCTCATGATTAGAATTTACAATAGACTCTCTTAAAAATAACATTCCTGCACAAATTAATTCAGTGAGTCCTGTGAATATTTAGCTTCAATGAGCTGGAATAAATGCTTACTATATATTGGATAACTCAAAATTTTCATCTAGCACAAAGCTAAGATGGCTTCAGAAGAATATAAGCTAATTTCAAATTTTCACTGTCAAATTATGGTTTAAGCTCTAACTCCATGCATTTCACCACCTCACGACTTTTAATAGGTATTTGGGGGATTGCAAGCAAAGAAAAACAAAGGTATCTTTTCCTAAAAATATTGTACTCTCACCAGTGAAACTTAGGCAAAGAAAATAAGGTAAAACAGCTGGAAAAATATCAACATTTGATTCTGAAATTGAGAATCATACCATGATGGCTATTATTTGTAATTTTAAAAAATTAGATTTTTTTTTTTAAGATCAGCTTTAGATTTACAGAAAAACTGAGCAGGTAGTACAGAGAACTCTCATAGACCCCTCTTTTACGCTCACTTCCATTATTATCATATCTTGCATAAGTGGGCACATTTGTTATATAAGAAGAACAGATACTAATGTTGTTAAGTAAAACCTATAACTTGCATCAGGAGTTACTCTTTGTATTGTGCATTTATAGTATGTAAAGTACATAATTTTATGTGTCTACCGTTACAATAATTGAAAGAGTAGCTTTATTGCAGTCATTGTAATTTGCAATTTCTGGGTGAGATGATGTGGACCATCTTTTCATGGGCCTAATTGTCATTGGCAATCTTTTAGTTTTAATTTTCTCTTCAAATATTTTGCCCATGTTTAACGGAATGATCTGTTTTCTTATTGCTGACTTTCAAGGATGTGTTTTTTATGTTTTGGATACCAGTGCTTTATTAGATATGTATTTTACAAATCTTTTCTCCAAGTCTGTAGTTTGTCTTTTCTTTCTTTTTTTTTAATATTTTTTTTAGTGGTAGATGGACACAATGCTTTATTTTGTTTATTTATTTTATGTGGTGCTGGGGATCGAACCTAAGGCCTCACACATACTAGGCAAGTGCTCTACCACTGAGCTACAATCCTGGCCCCTGTGGTTTGTCTTTTCATTCTCTTATATGAGTATTTCACAGGTCAAGTGTTTTCTTACATTATTGAAGCCTAGCTGATCCATCATTTATTTTCTTCTATGGATTGTGCTTCTGTTGTGTCAAAAAGTAAAACTTGAGGTTACTAAGATATTATCCTGCTCTCCTCTAGTGGTTTTTCAATTGTGGTTTTTATACTTAGGTCTGTGATTCATCTTGAATTAATTTTTGTAGACAGTGAAAAGTCTAGTTTTATGTTTTTACACGTGGGCATCACGTTATTTCAGCACCATTTTCTGAAAAGCCTTTTATTTTTCCATTAGATTGTCTTTGTTCCTTTGTCAAAGATGAGTTGAGTATATTTACATAGATCTATTGATGAGTTCTCTATTTTGTCCTATTGATATGTTTGTCTATTCTTTCATCAAAACAATACTTTCCTAATTACTGTTGTTTTAAAGTAAGTGTTGAGAACAGTCCTCCAACTCTGCTCTTTAATGCTGTGTTTTTCTTTCTTCCTTTTGATGGTGGGTTGGGTATTTAGGGATTAATTTTGCCTTTAGTTTTCAGAGCACATGTAAAATTCTTCAGATGTGTTTCATATGTGTGAATGAAGTGCAGATGCCTAACTGGGCTTTCAAACTCTATTCCTTTCTCACTATTCTCCAAAACATCCGTCACTCCACCAGTACCTGGGCACTCCCTGCCCCTCTAACCCCACCCAGAGTCTCTTGCTTCTTCCTTGGGCAGGATGTTCTGTAGGATTGGATGCCTCTTGGCCACATTCACCTGGATACATTGTTAAGAGGCTCTGAGGACACACAAGTAAGTGTCTATTGAATTTATCACTTTTGGTGATCTTGAAAAATGACATCTTTTAAAGGGGAGCAAGAAGAAACCTGGCGAAAATTATGAAAAGAGAAAATTGTAGATTTGGAGATTAAGATATTAGCTATGAAGAGATAAGAAGGAATGGGGTGTAGTTGCCAGAAAGGGATGTAGGGTTCAGGTGAACAACTTTTCTTTTCTTTTTTTTTTTTTTTTAAGATGGGAGTTACTAGAATAGTTTGTTTTATGGTGGACATTCTCCTTTTAAGTGCTCATAGCACTTAGTTGAATTCCCTACTTTAAGAAGGTGATGTATTATTCTAGGGCCTCAAGGGTCTGCCAAGGAGCTTTGTGCAAACCAACCCTCTGTAATGCTGTTGAATAAATTAGTGCCCTCTGAGAGTCAGGCACAAGTGCCCAAGGTTAGGAGACTATAGAGTGCACTGAGGGATGTGTGGGGGAAGGATTGCAGGGGATCCAGATGGTGCAGGGAAGGTAGGATCCTCAGGCAGTGTCGGTGAGCTCAACTCATGCTCAAGATGTGGCTCTGAGACATAATTCAAAAGTGTTCAGGTTTTAGAGGAAACTATCTGGTGTGTGTTAGTTATCATCAAAACCCACTCCCTTCATTTCTTACATAAAAAAAAAATTGTTTGGAGCAGCAAGTGTCTGCAGCCGGGACATTTGCTGGTTTCATTCCTAGCCTCCGTTAAAGCAAGGATGGACCATATGACAGTTCCAGTCAATGAGGAAGAAGAAACCTACTCTGAGACTTCTACAGTAGGTTTTGATAAAAGGTAATTTTTTTGATAAAAGAGAATCTTTCT
This sequence comes from Marmota flaviventris, assembly GCF_047511675.1. Lineage (NCBI taxonomy): Eukaryota > Metazoa > Chordata > Mammalia > Rodentia > Sciuridae > Marmota > Marmota flaviventris. Next base: position 95,370,384 of record NC_092508.1, read on the forward strand.
CTATTTATATTGTGTATCTGGTATTCTGGGGTGAAAACATAGCCCGGAACTGCAGGCTACAATCTTGAGATTGTAAAGTGATTAACACAGGACAAAGAGCCAACATACCCCAAAGAGATGCGTTCTTGATGGACTCATTGATGAACCTTTAAGCTTCTCATCATAGAACTGATTATTGAGTAAACGATGGATACTCATAAGGTTTAAGACAGTTGTTTTTATTTTTCTTGCATCTGAACATATGCTAATTAATCCATGAAATCTCTAGTTCTTGCTTTTGTCACAATATTTCACATTTTTCTCAGACAGTAGGAGCAGGAAAAAAAGACATTGGAAGACAGTAAAACTTGGACTGAAACTTGCTAGTTGGGGACCTTGATTAATTCGGTTAATTTCTTTGAACCTTTAATAAAACATAAAAGGAAAAAATTATCAGATGTTCCAGTCATTTGGGCAAACTTAATTTTCCACTAGCAATTTCTGAACAAATGAGAAATTTTAGATTAATAGATTTATTTATTGTAATTGACTTACAGCTGAACATGCTGATAAAGTAAGTTGGAAAATGTAGTCCAGGTTTCCTAAGCCAACAGAGCAGGGGCTGGCATGGTCAGTGAAGGAAACAGAGCGTTTTAGATTGAACATGACTTTAGCTTCCTAAAAGAATCAGGATCCGAAATAGGAACAGACCCTGACAGCCATAGGTAGAATGTTCTTGTTCTGAGATAAGGAGTCTATGGTGTGCCTTGATCAAGCTTGACAAGCTTTTGAGCAATCAGAAAGTTAAGGACATTCTTGATTGACTACAGGCTCTTCCTTCAACTCTTGCTTACCAGATCAGAGCAGAGTGCGCCCCATCTGTGCAGAGTTGAAGCGCAGCTGGTCTTAGTTGGGAGGATTTTAGCATATGTATTGTCAAAGTTGCCGGATTCAAAATGGAGCCACATGTGTGAAACCCTGACACAATGGAGCCAGGGAATACCTCGAGGAAGGGCTCTCATACATGAGTTGTCTTGATAATATGAACTATCCTAAGAAAATTTTCCAAACCACAGTTTACTACAGGAGACGTGCAAAGGGCAGGTGGCATCCAAAAACAGCTAGCCACTTAGGCAGCTCAGTTGCCTGAGATGCTGTCTTGTAAACTTAATCCAATGAAACAGCCTGCTGTGAGTTTAAAATTAGAAGTTTTACCCAGCAATTGCCATCAATCACTCATCAGAGATTGCCAATGCAGAAAGATATGGCCTGCACCAATGAACTTTCTTTCCCAACAACTTACGTAAGTTTTCTTCTTCCTGATAAAATCCAGAAATTTCCCCTTGTTCTTCAGATATACTGGAGGCCACCCTGACCTGTGTGAGTGTCCTGAATTGCATCTAATCTTTACATCGTTCCCAAATAAAACCAAATTCACCTCTGTATTTAACACTGAGGCTGTTAAGCTGGCAATGTACTCCAGACCAATGACTTGTCTCTCAGGTTTTGAGATGGCACAGAGCCAACCTTAGTTTTCATTTGGAGATTTTTCTTTCCTCTTAATCTTGTAGGTCAGCTTTCCATTTATGGCCAGAAATAAAGAAACCAGTCTTAATTTCAAGAGAAAGTATTTTTTTTTTCCTTTTAAGTGAAAAAGGAAGAAGCATAAAATAATTAGGCATGGTAGGCATGGTATGTGAAACTGAGGCTATAACTTAGAACTTCTCCCTCTCCCTCTCCCCCCCCCCTCTCTCCCTCTCCCTCTCCCTCTCCCCCCCCCCTCTCTCCCTCTCCCTCTCCCTCTCTCTCCCTTCACCCAGTTTGGCCTTGAACTCACCATCCTCCTGTCTTACGTCTCTCCAGTAGCTGAGATTACAGGTAAGCACCCCCCCCCCCCAGCTCATAATTTGGTTTTTCAGTCACAATGGCTGTTCTTCTAGCAGCTCACTCCAAATCTGCTCCAGGTAGGATAAATGAAAATAAATCCAAACCGAGAAACATTATCCGAAGCTGCAGCACACAAAGCCAAAGTCTCCACAAAGGAAAGACATCAGATTTCTTTTTATAGTAACAGAAACTGGAAGACAACATTCATAAGATGTTCAGAGTAACCGACAGTTACAGAAATAAAGACTAAGTTAACCATGAGCAGATTGAAAAAACAAAAAAAGAAAAAAAAAACTAATAGCACATATATTTTATGATGAAAGAAATAAAATCCTGAAGAAAGAAGAGAGGTAGAATGAGGAAATAGAAAACATAAAACAAGAAAAAATTAACTATAAACAGGGTGGAATGGGAAAATATCAGGTAAGGAGAAATGGAAGGGATGAGCAGTTTCATGAAATAAGTTTCAAGTTTTTACATGGTTTTGACTAAGAGTGGAAAAATTAAATGACCTTTAGACATTCTGAAATGAAGTATACATCCTCAAAGCTTGTGCGACCACCAAAAGAACAAATAACAGATTTTTGACTACTACAAGAGTAGAGATAATAAGATAATTATAGAATTGGTTAATAGAGTAAAAGGCCAGGGGGAAAAAAAGGAAGAGAAAGAATCTCAGAAATTCCAGGGAAAATAGCTCAGAATAAGAGAGTCAGAAATATAATTGTACAATGATCGACACTCAAAGTAAATGAAAATTGATTGAATTTTATGGTTAAAAATACTTCTTACTAAATTATATTTTAAACTAGACTCTCATCATGGGTTAGTTATTTTTAAAAGTGCGCAAAATACAGGGACAACAAAAAGTTAACATAAAACCATACTAATTTTAAAAAACTATCAATTTTAAAAAGCTAGCATAGAAATACTAATATCCACAAAGTATACATAAGAATAAAATGCCATTATGAATAGAGAAGTTTGCTACAGGGAAAAAAATACCTAGGAAGATATAAGAATTCTCAACTAATATTCATTAATTTGCACAATCTTCAATTAGCAAAAGCAAGCATTAATGGATTACAGAAAGAAAATTACAAATCCAAAATTGTAATGAGAAAGTCTTACAAAAATCTCTCAGTAGTTCATTTACCTTAAGGAGAAAAGGTAGTATAATTATAGAATATTCTAACAGCTTTACTGAGGTATAAATGATATATTAAAAAACTTCACATTTAATGTACACAATTTGATGAGTTTGAATTTATACATAGATATAGGAAAACACCTCCCAAATTAAGATGATAAACATATCCATTAACCTCCCAAACTTCCTGGGCTCCATTTTTGGTTTTGTTTGTTTTTGGTGATAAGAACACCTAGCTTGCGACCCACCCTTTAATAAAGTCTCATGCATAATACTTATGTCAATATAGAACTCTTTGTCTTATGTAGTTAAAACTCTATGCCAATTGAACAAGCGCCCGTTTCTCCTTGACCCTATCGGTGCTTGGTAACCACTGTTCTATCCTCTGCTCTTATGAGTTTGACTAATTTCAATACCTCATGTTAGTGAAATCCTGCAGTATTTGTCCTTCTATAACTGGCTCATTTCAATTAGCATAATGTTCTCAAGTTTTATCCATACTGTGAAAATAGCAGAATTTCTTTTCCCATGATAAGGAAACAACACAAAGTCCATCCACAAATGGGTAAAGATAATGTGGATTGTGTAGCCTTTAAAATTAAGGAAACAGAATAATTTTTTAAAAAATTTATTTTTAAGTTACTTATTTAATAAAATAGCTTCATTTAAAATTATCCCTCACATTGAGGAAATTTTGCAAGATGATGGATATGTTTACTATCATTTTGGGGGGTGATATGTATAAAACAAATCGAATACTCAAAATTTGTGCATTGAATTGTCAATTGTATCTCAACTACAGAAAACAGTTGAGTAAAAAGGATACACATATGAAAAACAATAACAAAACAAGAAAAATAAATATAAAACTATCTTCCCTCAACAATGTGAAAAAGCAGTTTCTGTTCTAAAAAAAAATTTGAATTACGTTAACCACACACTGATCACAAAGTAAGTTCTCAGCAGCACTGAAGAACTGGGACCTAAATTATGGGGCATTTCCTCTGATCAACATAAAATTAAGTCATAAATCAATTCTAATCAGAACTTTAGAAAAATCTGTGTTCAGATGAAAACAAACAAACAAACAAATAATCGTGTCCACAAGTTGTGGACCAAAACAAGGGATGATAGGAATGGGAAAACTGAAAGGGATTCTTGCAAAGCCACTTCCACAAGTGCACAGGAAGCCTGGTGGGCACCTCCTAGTCCTTGATTGAGTTCCTCTGCTTGGCAGCCTGGGACAAATGACTCATTCATTACACAGCTTTCATCACTGGCCGGTTGGAGTACTTCGTAGTCATCAGCCACAGGGGCCCCGCCTCCTTTGCTATTTCCTTCTTTTCTCTCCAAGTGCTCAACACAGAAGACCAAAAAAGTAGGTCATTGCAGTGTTTCCTTCTCTGACCCATGACATGCCCTTGAATACCTCCTTTAAACTGGTGACTCCCATGGTGGATCCCCAGATCTCAGACTTAGATCTCCTCCCGATGCATCTCTAATAAGCATCTCAAACTCCGCCTGCCAGAATACAAACTCTTGGTCCTCTCCTGGCTCAATTAATTTATAGACTCTTGGTATATATCAGTTCATGGTACCCTGTCCTTCTAGTTGCTCAGAACCTAAATCTGTTTTTTTAAAAAATAGATTATTCTCTTGGTTTCGTATTCTACACAATTGGTCACTAGAAAATTCTGCTGGCTACTCTTTCAAAATATATCCAGAATCCTACCACCCTATTTTATACAACTGGCTGCTCCTTCGGCCTCTCTCTCTCGAAACACACTGCCTGTCCCTGGTCTTGCTGCTTTTACTATAGTTGATTTTAGCATAGCTCTCAGAATGAGGATCTTAAAATGAAAATAAAAATACATTATTCCTTAACTCAGAATCCTCAATCTTCATTTTATTTAAATGAAAACCTTCCACCTTACAATGGCCCACAGGCTCTGAAGATCTCACCCTCCATGTTGTCCCTTGGTCCTTGGCTGTTCCTCAATGTGGCAGCATAACCCATGCTGAGGCTGCCCTGGGCTGGGAGGAGGAATGCTCTTTTCCCTTGGTCTGGCTCCCTCCTATGCCTTGTTCAGTCCTGTGCCCAAAATTCACCTGAATTCCTATCTTAGTCCATTTTCTGCTGCTATAATAGAACTCTGGAGATTGGATAGCTTAAGAGAACAAAATTTATTTGGCTCACATTTCTGGAGGCTGGAGGGACTATGGTGCAGAAGTTGCATTTGGTGAGGGTCTTACTTCTTGTGTGGACCCTGCAGAATTCTGAGATGGGCACATGACAGCAGGAACATACCTAAGACACAGAGCCAAATTGCCTTCTATAATAGACTCAATATTGAGGTAATCCATTAACCCATGAATGGATTAGTCCATTCATGTAGGAAGAGCCCTCAAGACCTAATCACCTCTTAAAGGTCCCACCTTGTTTCATCTCTTTTTTGGGGGGGGGTGGGGAGAAGATACTGGGGATTGAACTCGGGGGAACTCAACCACTGAGCCACATTGTATTTTGTTTAGAGACAGGATCTCACTGAGTTGCTTAGTGCCTTGCTTTTGCTGAGGCTGACTTTGAACTCTCCACCTGCCTGCCTCAGCCTCCCAAGCCTCTGGGTTTATAGGCTTGCATCAACAAGCCTGGCTTGTCTCATCTCTTAATATTCATATGGTGATTAAATTTCATGATGGTGTGTTGGTGGGAATGGTACAAATTATAGTACCCATGGAACCCCACCCACAGCTCCCATTTACCCTTGCTTTGAATCTTCATTGATTCCTCCATGACATTTATCTCCTTCTAACAGAGATCAGGAGGCCCCTAGGGTTCTGCACACACCTCTCCCCCCAGCCATTAGAATGTAGGCTCTGTGAGAGTCAGAGTTTGGATGTTTTTTTGTTCACTGCTACGTCCATGGCACCCAGAGCCATACACGGAACCCAAAGCATGTACCTAACTAATATTTGCTGAATGAATTGAATAATAAATAATAATGTCTATGTTACATAAAAATGTGTGGGATGCAGATGAGTAGAACCTAAAAGGACATTGCCTTAAATGTTTATATTAGCAAGGAAAAACCACAGAGTATTTACTAACTAAGCATCTTAATTTAAGAAATAATAAAAACACCATATTTAACTAATGGAATAAGTGAAAAGAAAGAAAATTAAAAATATAAGGTCAGAATCTGATGAAATGAGAGTATTAAGCAAAACAGAAACTGACTCAACAGTAGTTTCTGGGATGTGAAAAAGCTGTACTGTCTAAGCCATTAGCCACATGTCACTGTTAAGTAGCTTGAATATGGTTACTAGTCAGACTGAGAACCTTTATCAAACATAAGTTTAATTTTAACTAATTTCAATATCCACATGCATATGGTGATACTGTATTTGGTAGCACAAATCTAAAAAAACACAAATTGACATGCACTCTAACTATGGAAACACAACAGACTAGTATAATGTTATTTGGACTCTCAATCTTTTGTTATTCAGAACTTTTCAAAAAATAGTGTCAATAAATTGTGGGTCAAAACAAGGGATGATAGAAATGGGAAAACATAAAGGGATTCTTGCAAAACCACTTCCACAAGTGCACAGGAAGCCTGGTGGTCAACTCCTAGTCCTTGTTTGAGTCTCTCTGCTGTGAGCCTGTTATTCAGATTTGCATTACTGTAACAAAAATAACTGAGATCAACTTTAAAAAGGAAGGGTTTATCTTGGCTCTCAGTTTTGGAGGTTTCAGTCTGTGACTGGTTGGCCTGTTGCTTTTGTGTCTGTGATGAGACAGTACCTCATGGTAGCATCACATGCTGGAGATAAATCTTCTTACCTTATAGTAGTTAGGAAGAACACAGGTGCATGAGAGAGAGAGAGAGAGAGAGAGAGAGAGAGAGAGAGAGAGAGAGAGAGAGAGAGAGAGAGAAAGGAGGCAGAGAGAGAGAGAAAAGCAGAGACAGACAGGGCTGGGGAATTGGTGTTCCACAGTCCTGTTCATGGACACACCCCCCAGTTGGCCTAACTTCTCCCTCTAGGACTCACTTCTTAAAGGAACCATCACCTCCCAATAGCACTGCAGACTGATGACCAAACCTTTTAGCACATGGCCCTTTAAGCAACTTATCTAAATCTTAGTAGAGAATAACTAGACTTACCTTAAGTGACCATCAGCATTATAAATTCATTATAATACATTTTTTCCAATATAAAGTTATTTAAATTTAAAATTTGTTAACCAGAGCTGTTGGGTTGAACAATAGGAAAATGCCAATATTCAATTACAGCAATTTCAAAGATTCTAATTCCTCCATGAATGTATTGAAATTTTAAAAAATATTCTATTCACTGAAGAAAGCAAACTGTGTAACAGTATATAGAGTACCATGCTATATGTCTAACATTTTAAATTACAGATTTATTTTTCTAGAATACAATTATATGCAGGAAAGTTGTTTATGATTCTCAGCTAAACTCACAGAAGTTTCTAGCTCTAGAATGAAGGGCGGAAATACCCTTGGAGGGGTAGGTAGGGCCCTTGGGTTACTTCATTTCTTGAAAATCTGAAGCTAATGGACAATATATTAGAACTTGTCAAAGTTGCTGGTGGGTATTCATTATATCATCCTGTAACATTTGGTCATGTGTTTGAAATACTTCATAATAAAAAAGAGACAACAGCTAAAAGAAGAAGATGAACATAAACAGCACAGTCTGTACTTCCTTATAGTAGTTAGGAAGAACACAGGTACATGCAAAAACCTCTGCAGCATCCATCCTGAAATATCTGACTGCAGGCCAAAGCTCCTGGAGCGCAAGTCATGCCTTTCAGAAGCAGCTTATACAGGAGGCAGACAGCACAGTTCTCAGTTCTCCTGTCTGTTGATTGATTGGGGTCTTTTGGGATCAGGATGGCATAAGGAAGCAACAAAAAAAGGCATGGATAAGATAGACACCTCCTATGTCCACTCTTGGTGACTCTGCAGGACCGCTATGAGGATATCAGGCCACCAAGCTAAATTTCACATGACAGTAAGCCTACAAGCACCATGGAGAGATTTATTGCTTTCATAAATAACCTAGAATAATCAATCTATAATGCACTCACCATCCCACAAGGGCCATCCCAAGTCCTGTTTCCTCTAGGAAGTTATTGTCTGTCCTCTGAAGACTCCTTTTCTCCAAGTTCCATGCCCCTTCCCAACTCCAATTGTCAAAGGCAACTGGCCACCATCCATCTGGCTGCAGGAACAGAGTGAAGCAGCTCAGGGTCATAGCACCATTCTGCTTGCCCCACTGGTATATAATTCCTTGTTTGTGTTTGCTCTGACCAAGGGAGATGCAGAGAATTAGGAGCTAGACAGCCAGCCAGACGTGGGAATATCACTGGTAGTGATAGAGATGTTGATGAGGGGCTTCCTCAATTTATTCCCAGATCAGACCAGCCCACTCAGTCACAAGCAAGGGGATCTCAGATTGGACCTACCTATTCAGTCTCAGACAAGAGGAGAGGCTTCAGGCCTTCTGTGCCCGAAAGCCCAAGGCATGAAGGTGCAGAGTCAATTTGGGATCCCATCGGTGGACAGATTCTTGACAGATGAACAGGAGAGAGTAAGTTCTCTCTGCATATGAGCCTGCTGCTGCTCCCAAATGTACTGGACATAGGATACACTCCTTCCCTCCATTCCCAGAGGGCATGGTAATGCAGAGGAATTAACCTGTAACTAAGGACAGGCCCTTCTGTGTACAAAGGTCATTTGGGAATTTCCTTAAATAGGACCTCCTAAGCTTGTTAAGATGATTAAATGAGATAATGAGAGTGAGTGGTGAGAGGGGTTGCTTGCATTCTTCCTCCATAACAGAGATGATGATAATGCCAACGAGCAAGAGAGAGTTATAATTGAACTATCCAAGTCAGAGCCTGAGCTCCTGCCAGTGAGCAGGTTTCCCCTGTGACTGCAACTGTGATGTGCAGGAAGAAGGAACCAGGACCTCTGATATAGACCTCAAGCCTGTGCCTGTGTTCATCTCTGTCCCATGACTGTAGCTAGGATGTATGGGAAGAAGCGGCTGTGGACACTGGGTACAGAACTCTTGTGTGTGCTTGGTACCAGCCTTGCCCCTGTGATGGAATGTAGGTAAGACGCATAGGATTAAGAGGATGTGGTAAACTAGGTACAGACCCCGTGCATCTCCTCTGCCCAACTCTGCCCCTCACTTGAATGAATCCAGCACCATTAGGTTGGCCTGACCACTGGGGGTAGGCATGCCACTGTGACTATATTGTGCCTGTGAATACAGGTGTGGGGGAGGGCAGAGGGATAGGAGGAAGAGCTGACAAGCGGAGCTGATACAGATGAAGGACCCTTGCCCTCCCGTCAACCTCCCTGGAGACATATCAGTCTTAGGCAGGATACCAGGGCCAGACTAACACAGTTCTCTTCCCAAGTGTCAGTTGTTCTGGTGGAGTGATTGTGTGCCAGAGCCCAAAATAATTTATCACACCCGTCTGTTTAATGAGCACAGACATTCAGTTTAGAGCATAATGAAAATAAATCTCTGCAAAGTGTTTTCAACTGATTCCCCATTTAGGGTCTGTCACATTATTGTGGCTTTCTGGTTTACAAAATAAGTCTACATGAAGGCATACTTACAATCTCCTAAAAATTGTTTTCCCCTACCCCTTGTTGATTTCACAAAATGTTTTTTCCTTTATTCCTTTTCCGTATCAGGTACAGAATGTGCCTGGCTCCCCAGTGCCATGCTAGTTACTCAGTCTGCTGAGGGTGACTGAGAATGAGATCTGGGCTCTGCCAGCTCCTAGCTGGGTCCAGGACATTCATGGGGCAATCCTTGCACAGGTCTGCTATTTTCTAGTTCTGAGAGGTGTGAAGATGCCCCTCACCACTCATCCTTTGGATAGGAAAGCTAATTTTGATACAGGATACACAGAAGGAAAGAACAGTTCCCTACCCACTCCCATATGCAAACCGGAGATATACAAGGAAACCCAAAGATGTGCTCATTGACCACGCTGTCAGCCACCGTTTATGCACAGAAGGCTTACCTTCTTAACATTTTATTTTACAAAGCAAGGGGTTCTTTCTTTCCACCAATAATGGCAGAGGTGGGGGATGGGAGCACGAAGAGGTTACTCTCATTAACCCAATTTTCCCACTTTTGATTACAAAAATTTTAAACAGAAAATTCCATAATTAACATTTTGTTCATTTGTTTCTATTGATTCCTACCAGTCCATCAAACTATTTTATTTTTCCATCCTTTTCAAATTAATGTAGATGTCCTGACAATGCATTACTAATACTTTATCAAAGTGTGTCTTTAGCAAGCTGTATGTGTGTATAGTTCCTTTCTTCACAGGTAAAACTTAAACACAGTGCAATGAGCAAGAGATAGTTACGATTGACCTAACTCTACAGACCTTAAGGGTACCCTTGTACACATCTTGAAAAATGCTTGAAAACATGGAGAAAAAATGTATACGCACATACCATAATGTAAGCTTTTGGTAAAATGTGGAACCCCATCTTAGAAAGTGCTCCCTGTACTACATGTCCGTAAAGAGACTGTTCCCCACAGTCGATTGTTTACAGAAGTATTTTGCCCATTATAGAACTGAATATGAAAGGAATTGTACTCTAGGTGATCTTATGTGTAAGACTTCTTTCATTTAGTGTTATATTTTGAGACACATTTACATTGTAGGCTGTGTCCTTAATTTGATCCTTTTATGGATCCAAGTGGACCCGGCTGCAGCCATCTTGAGTTGTAATAACTGTGATTGCTCCTGAGTCACTCTGGTTTGTTTCCTCACATAGATTCCCAGGATGCCATAACTCTATGGAACCAAGGGAGTGGTATATGGTGCTCTACGACTGGACTCCGACACCATCAGGACCAGGATTGGTACCACACACGTGCTGGCTTGGACGGAGTCATTCTTGTCCTGCCAACTTTATAAGCCCTCTACTTCTAATCCACATTGCCACATCTACTGGTCCTACTGCCCATATGCTCCTATCAGTAGATCTTCAATAAATTGTACTCTGTGTGATCCTGGATCTGCTTGTCTCTTTCCTTGGTCTCACGGCTCCTTGCAGTTGGTTCTTTTATACTGGATTTTCTTGTAACACTCCCTCTTCTTTCTGAGCAACATTCCATTATATGAATATACCACAGTTCCTCTGCCCACACTTGTTGATAAGCATTTGTGCTATTTTTATTTTTTTTGCCTGTTTTGAACATATAAATATATGTTATATATATATATATATATATATATATATATATATATATATATATACATATATATAATTTATTAAGAATTCTTGTATAAAGCTTTTTGGTGGGCATGTTCTTATTTTTATTTTTCTTAGGTAAAATTGAGCTCGGAGACATAGTAAATGAAAACAAAAAAAACCCAGTTTTGAATTCTGAAAAATAATGAAAGTTTTTAGTATGTCCCATACAATATTTTATTGGAATATACACAGAAAAATTTTTCGGAGATTAAAAATTAACTCAGCATCTTCCTGTACTTTAGCTGGCAACAAGAAACTACCACATCTTCTTCTTCTTCTTCTTCATTTTTTTAATCCAAAGTGGCTATAAACACATACAGTTTGTTAAAGACACACTTTGCTGAAGTATTAGGAATGCATTCCCCTGTCCCCAGACCTGTTGGAGCCCTGAGGTGAGGCTATACTCTTTTATACTTTATCAAGTATGTCAGATAATTATAGTTTCTCCATATTTTCACCATGGGCATGGAGTGTGTGTGTGTGTGTGTGTGTGTGTGTGTGTGTTTAATTTGGATACTTTAAAAAACTGTTTTCATTGGTCCTTTATAACTGCAAATAATAGTGGGAATCATTGTGACATATTTATACATGCACATACCATAATGTGATCAGTTCCGTTCCCCAGCACTACTGAAAAGACGGATGCTTGCTAGAGAAACCAGAGACGTTCAGAGAGTTAGAAACACAACTGGAAACCTCTGAAGGCATCACATTATCAAGGTTGGAAATGGAGCAATTATATAATAAAAAGGCATCACAGTAAAGGTGGTTGCTCACTCTAGGAAATAAGCGAAAAATCAAAGAAAATGAGACCAGAGAACCACTTCAATCATCCTGAAGATGCAGAAGGAGAGCAGATCAGGGAGCATGGGGGAGGCTGGGAGACTTGCATTTCTCAAGAGGAACATTGGGAAAGGGACACGGGGTTGGGGGTGGGCCCCAGAGAGAAGAGATACCTTTAGCCAGTGGTTCTCAGAGCCTGCTCCTCAAATCAGCAATGACATCTCACCTGAGAATTTGTTAAAAATGCAAATTCCCTGGTCCTTTTCCTCAGACCTGTTGGAACCCTGAGATGAGGCAACAATCCACATTTTAGCAATTTTCTAGCTGATTCTGATGCAGGCTCAAAGAAAAAAATCTTTGCTTCAAGCAAGACTTCTCTCAATTTAGATAATGTGATCTTTTGTTACCCCAATGCATCATATCTAAGATGTTGTTATTTTGTGTATCACTCTGAAAGAAAAATACTACCGATTATTTAAGAAGTCATTGAATGTAAGAAGCATCTCTATTTCAGAGAAATGTGGGGGCAATATGCATCTTAGAGTCAGTGGAATGTAGCTTTACTGATGTAGTAGAACAGAAGTGTTGTTACAGGGCTGGTATCTTTTGTAAAACTGAGGCAGCACAAATCCCTTCCTTTAAACTTGAATTGTGATGATGTCAGAAAGGTTTCAGACAAGTCACTCAGAGTTATAGGTATGGATTTACTAGAAAGTTCTGAAAAGAGGAAAGGGGACACTCTCCTGGGAGAGAGTAGGTCCTCTCAGAAAGTAGCGGAACTACTCCTGTCCTCCAGTTTTATTGGGGGTCCCAGGAGAGTTTCCAGAGAGTCCCACCCAGATCCACCTTTCATCTTTTGACTGAATGACATCAGACTTTCAAGTCCCCACTGCCCTGACAACTCTAGGTCACTTTGGCTTATGTTGACCTGTTCTAATTAGAACCTGTTCTTACATATTTTATGGTGAGTTAGGGAGAATTGCCCTTACCACCCTGAGTTCTGGGATCCCGTCTATTTAAGAATCACAGATCTCTTCGTCTTCTGGGGTAACTTGGGATTTTCTTATCAGCATCTTGGTGTCTGCATTTCTCCTGCAAATAACAGGTTGTTTCCTGAGGAACATAGCATGTCCTGTCCACTTAAGCCAGTCAGGGCTGCAGGTATATTGCTTTTCCAAAGAGAATGCCTGTAGGGGTAGGCAGAGAGGGCCCATTTTATTATAGATTCACCCTTAATTTCATGTTCCCATCACTCTAGTCTCTCATTAGGGAACAAAACTCCAGTCCCCCAGAGTCAGGATCAAATGGAGGAAGGGAAAGTTTTCTAACCAGCCAACAGAAACAGGAGAATCTCAGAGAAGAGGGTTCTTATGCACATGACAATTTCCCTGGCTATAGCAAGGATTTCAGCCTAAGGTCATGAGCTCAGTGTCACCTGGGAAGGGTGAGGTGTGGGAAAGAGAGACCACCAGGTCTGGAAAGCTGGAGGGTGCACATATGTCTGAGAGCAGAGGTCATTTTGGAAGGACATTTTTCCTTGCATGCCTACTGACTCAGCCCCTGTAGACTTACGCCTGAGTCCTAGGGAAAGGGGACTGGCCATAAAACTCACTTTCAAATGACTACCTCCAAATGACACAGCATGAACCAAACAGCAGGGTTTGGTTCTGTAGACTCTAGGAAGGCCCATCAGAGTGTTCTGATTTGAGGCCACAGTGGGCTCACCTACACCTTCCCACTGTTAAAAATACCGTGATGCTGCAAGGAATCAAACACATGCTTTTACATCGCTCAGCAAGGCAAACTTTACTTCTGTAGAAGGGCATGCTACTGAGCCTGGCAAGCAGGCAATTGGGTGGGCAGTCCCTGTTTTTTGCCTAATTTTAAAATTGAGGAGGGCAAAGGAAACGGCTGTAGTCAAAATGGGTTCAGTTAGGTCTTACATCCCCATTAAGGCCAAATACTATATTCTGAAAATGGACCCCCCTGACTTTCCATCTCTCACACCACCATCATCCTAGGAGAACCAGAACTTGCTGGAAAGATTGTCTGACCTGGAGCCACAGTTTCATCCTTTTTGACGATGAGGATGTTCCAGTTATTCCCTGTAATTCATGTGTCTGGGCACGTTGGGGACTTGTCATTACAGGCTTCAGCTGGGACTGAGCAGAGGAGACTCACCATTCCCACCCAGAGTGGGATTTCTGACCCCATGCAAATCCTGACATCTTAAGGCAGAGAGTGAAAGGGTAGGTCCCAGCCCAGGTTCCTCACTCCTCCAGTTGACCCTGTGGGTTCCACGTTCCCCCTGGCAACCTTAACCCTAACTATGGCTAAGACAGTCCATTTACCCAAAAAAGAACATTGGTGCAGCAGAAATAGAGCAGAGATCAGTACATGGGCCATCAGTCCCATCATCCCCCAACACTCCTTTCCCAACTCTGCACACCACACTCAGTGTGATATTGTGAGATACACATTTGGCTTCTGTCCTGCTGTGGCTCAGACCCTAGGAAAGAAGTTCATGCTTCTGGCAGGTGGAATAACATGTAAGGCGAGTTGAGATAGTAGACATGCTATCTTGAAAGGTGGGAGTCTTTTCACTAGGTTTTTTATGTGCAGACCAGAACAAAGAAAGACATGGTGCCCTTTTCTTTGTCGTCCCCAATTTTAAAAATTACCCAGTCTCCTAGATTGTAGCCCCAAGCTATTCCCATCAGAGCCAGGGGCAGTGTGATAAAAACAGGGGGACTGCCCGCCCAATTGCCTGCTTGCCAGGCTCAGTAGCATGCCCTTCTGCAGAAGTAAAGTTTGCCTCGCTGAGCTACTTAAAAGCATGTGTCTGATTCTACATAGTGACTGCATGCTCACAAGCAGATATTTATGACCTTGAGTACAAATGATGGATCAGGGTGTTTATGACCTTGACTTCATACTAAAACATAGGGACCTGGAAGTCTCAGTGAGGGAGCAATTTAGAGTCATCTTGGGCCTGCTTCTTAGCTCCATTTCCTATTTTTGACATAAAACTCCTGAAGTCCTCAGAATTTCTGAAGTAATCATATCTTTTTGTGTGCAAATGAGTCAATCAGGGCTGGAAGCCTCTGGATGGCTTAATATGGGAACTGGTCACAGGAAACACTAAGGCAGGATTAGAAAGTTGGGAATTTCCATCCTACCACTGAGTCTCTGGGGAACAGAAGAAGCACTGAAGGTTAAATTGATCACCAGTGGCCAGTGATTTAATTAATTATGACTAAATAATGAAGCCAAAAAGATGGGGTTCTGAGCTAATCCTATGGAGGTGTCTGGAGAATAATGCCCAGAGGGGTATGGGATTTCTATGCCCTTTCCCACATGCTTCACCTTATACATCTGTATTCTTTGTAATATTAATTTTTTTAAAATATATTTTTAGTTGTAGATGGACACAATACCTTTATTTTATTTGTTTTTATTTTTATGTGGTGCCGGGGATCGAACCCAGTGCCTCACGCATGCTAGGCAAGCTCTCTACCACTAAGCCACAACACCAGCCCCTGTAATATTCTTTATAAAAAATCAATAAACGTAAGTTTAAAGTTTCCCTGTGTTCTGTGCATCACTCTAGCAAATTAATCCAACTGTAAAACATGGGGTAGGAGATCTGGCAGCAGGGTTTGAAGTGGGGATGTTCTTTGGATCAGACACTATCTCAAAGTCAATAGTGTCAGAACTGAGTTTTGGATTGAATTCAAGGATACCCAGCTGGTGTCTGCTGCAGCAGAAATAATTGCTTACTTGCTACTGGGGAGAAATCGCCACACCTTTTTGTGGTCACAGAATTCTTCTGTATTGATTTTTGTGGAGGGAAATCAGAGGGAGAACAGGACTTCTGTTCTTCCTAACACAGTTAGTGTCTTGGGAAACAATAATTGTTTATTACTGCATCTCACATTCTGTGGTCTGAACAGGCACAGTTCTCTCTCAGGGGCTTTAAAATCAGGTGGTACCTGGTTGGAGTCATGGTACAAGCCTCCTCATTCAAGAGGGGATGGTGGGTAGGAATGCTGGCTAAAGCTTCCACCTCTGATGTCTTGGAGTGAACAGGGCTTCATCATCTCATGGCAGCTGGGTTCCAAGATTAAGTATGTCAAGGCAGACAAGAGTTAGGAGGAAACTGTTAATTCTCTAATGAACGATACTTGGAAGTCCCCCAGTGTCACTGAATCCTGTAGGGTTGAAGGAAATCTTGAAGCCCACATTTAAGAGAAAATGATTGAGATTCTACCTCCTGCTGAGAGGCATGCCAAATAATTTTCACATGGGATTTAAAAAAAACACATTTTTTTTAAAAAAGCTCTATGTTCTGTACCTGCATAGGGATAACAAACCAGGGGACCAGAGAATTCACATACTTAAGAGATTTGACCTGCTGATTTCACCAGAGCTGTACTTTCTGTAAGATTCTGCAGAGGGGAAGGCTGTTGTTATTCATGGCCACCATCACTTACTACTTTGTATGTGTGGGCACATGCTGTGGCTCATTAATAAGCCAAAAGGGATTAATATCATTCACTACTTGCCATATTTTGCACAGCAATAGGAAGTGGGCAATATGAGCTGCTGATGTCCTTGGCCATGACAATGGTCAGTGGAACTAAGAATGTTCGAGGAGGGCATCAGAGTTGACATGCTGTGCAGTCCCTGAAGAATGATCAGCACCACATTTGGCAGTTTCTGTGTGCAGGGTGGGAACCAGATCTAAAGGGACCTCTCCTTACTCACGTCACATTTGACATTCCTTAACTCCCCAGCCCTAAAACTAATTCATGAGACAGAACTTTCTCTGGTGAGAGGACCTACTTGCTGGACAGTGATAGCAAGTGCCTGTGTCCTGGCTTGTCACTTCTCCTCCTCTGAGTCCTGAGCAGGTTATATTTTTCTTGCTGTGCCCAACACCTGATTGTATGTCTGTGTCTTTGTCTCAGTGTCAGTCTAGGTGTTTTGTGTGCCTTTGTGAATATGCCTGTGTGTGCTTGTGTTTGTCTGTGTGTGTGTGCGTGTGTGATCTATTGACAGAAAATTCTTTGGAAAACAGAATGCACCTATTATATTGAGCAAGCATCTTTACTTTTCTGATTCCCGTGTTATATATCCGTAAAGGAGGACATTAGCACCTGCTCATGGACTTCCTGTGTGAATTAAATAGGCGGATGGGGATGTGTGAAGCAGCAGAATGTTGCTATTGTGATCAGCACCACATTGCAAGAGATGGGCAGGATCCCCTTTGCAGACTTTCTGTGAAGGGAGGTGCTGGAGAAGGGATCCCCACAGTGGCCACAGCTGGCACTTGTTGTCCTCTGGGGGTTTGGATGCAAGAACATCCAGGACTGAGCTGCCAGGCTTCTTTCTAGTCCTCAGCTGAATAAACACCTTTCTTGTCTTAATTACCTCCCTGGGGGCTGAGCACTCAGGTTCTCAAGTGAAAGGGCCAGAGAATTGAAAAATGAGAGTTTTAATGAAAAAGCAAGCCAGCCTCCAAGTGGGCCCTTCTTATAATAATGAGAGCCCCGCACATGCCCTTATCTTGTTAATGACTCCTACCCACATCTTCTTATTGTCACACAATCTTTTGGGGTGATTTTTGTTGAAAAATGTTTTCTGCAAAAGTAGAAGTGAGCAACAAGGAGCTGTTTGATTCACTGTTTTCTTCTGGTTGGGTAGGCGTGGCAGGAAAGAAGATAGGGATGAGCCCAAGCAGCAAGTCTGTCAAGTGCCAGGGTTTCAATGGAATAGGGATGAAGAAAAGGCCCAACAGGATAGTGAGAGGAGACAGAGGAGCCAGAAATGAACCTGGCTGCCAGAAATCCACCTCATTCATGAGTTCTTTACTGTTAAAATCTAATCTGGTTTCCAAAAAGGAATAGGATGTCTTGGTAGACCCTTTAAACCATCTAATCCAATGTCCTCTGTTAACGGGTTTCTTGGCTACTTTGGTGAGGCACATGGTTTGGAAACCAAACCTCCAGACCCCAATGTGCAAACAGACTTGAAAGCAATGAAAATAGTGAATATTTTTGAAGTGTTTATTAGACTACGTGGCATTTTTTTTTTTCCTTTTTGGTACAGAGGATGATTGAACTCAAGGACACTCAACCACTTAGCCACATCCCCAGCCCTGTTTTGTATTTTATTTAGAGACAGGGCCTCACTGAGTTGCTTAATGACTCACCATTGCTGAGACTGGCTTTGAACTCGAAATCCTCCTACCTCAGCCCCCCAAGCCATTGGGATTACAGGCATGTGGCACCAAGCCTGGCACACAAGGCTTCTTTTAAGGACTCTACATGGTATCTATCCACATGCATTAACCTACTTTTTAAAAAATTTGTTTTAGTTGTTGATAGATGATTATTTTATTTATTTATTTTTATGTGATGCTGCAGATCGAACCCAGTGCCTCACACATGTGATAAAAGACCCCTACCACTGAGGCACAACCCCAGCCCGCATTCACCTACTTTTACAGTGGAAGAAAGTCAAGCACAGAAAATCTGAAGTATATTTAGATACTACAGAATAACAGGGCCTAAGCTTTATGATAAGAGTCTAATCATGATAACAGTTACTATTGATACTGTATATGGGGCAGACTGCACACCAGGCACCTACACATTCATTCTTTACATCAGTCCTATGGCACACATCTTTGACAAATGATAAATCCGAAATTCAAACATGAAATCCAGGACATTTTTCCACTCCCAGTGCTGATGAAACAACGTACCCTGGAATGGTGAGTGCACAATTCTGACTTTCTTGCTTCCCCATTTCTTTGTTCTCAGATAGTTGCACGTTAATATCTCTATTATATTAAAGAAAACACTGCTTTGAGTCTTTTTTGATCTCTGCAATGAAAAAAAAAAGAATAAAAATCCACTACTAACTATGTTAGTTAACTTTGTTTTGCTGTGACAAAATACCTAAGGTAATCAAGTTATAAGAAAAAAAAGATTTATGTTGGTTCATAGTTTCAGAGAGTTCAGTCCAGGTTACTTATCCTCATCATTTTGGATTTGTAGCAGCTGAGACCATAAAATATAGCAGAGAAAGCCTGTTCTCCTCATGGTAGCCAGGAAACAAAGAGAAAATATGAGAGGTTAGGGTTTCAGTATGCCCCTCAAGACCCCACCCCTATGATCTAACTCCTCTCACTAGGTCCCATCTCCTAAAGGTTCCCCCACCTCCTAGTAGAGCCACAGACTGATGACCAAGTCTTCAGCACATAGAACTAAAGGTATTTAAGATCCCAACCATACTACCCATCAAGTGTAGCAAGTCATTTTAGATTTGGGTCAGGATATCGAAGAAAGGAATCATAGCTGTTTAGAACATTGTAGCATGAGATAAAGTTACTAAGCAAAGGAAGAACAGAAATTTCCTGTTGTGTAATAGAGAATTTGTCTAGTCTTGGTGCCCAGTTCCTGGAAGATGTCCTCTAAGTCTTTGGAATGATAGGAGCATCTTTGTCATTCACGCTGGGCTTCTCAGACCACACTGGACCTGTGTTTCTGGTAATGAGATAACTCCAGCGGGCCTCGAGATAGTTTCAGGATGGGGAGTGGTCATTCAGGGAAGACTAGGGAGTTGGGGCTCTGAGCCAAGGGATACCAGCCTGATCTCCTGGATGCCATAACAGATATTTATGGAATGGAACTGCAGTAAAAACTCTGGACACAGGGGCTTGGGTGAGCTCTGTTGGTGATGTACTTATTATGAGAGGATGGGAGGAAGCTGTATCCTGAAGGCACGGAAGCTTTATTTGGATTCTTCCACACTTCACCTTATGCATCCTCTTTTCTTCTGCTTCAGATTTGTATTCCTTTACCATTATAATGCCATAATTGTAAGTAGTCTGCTTTCCTAAGTTTGGTGAGACTTTCTAGCATTTATTGAACCTTAGGTGGTAATAGGAATCCCCAGATTTCTAGCCAAAAGTGTGGCTGTCCCAGAAACCCTTGAGTTTGTAGCTGGTATCTGAAGAGACAGCAGTTTATGGAGGATGTTCACCTGTGAATTCTGGCCCAATTCTGGTCCCTCGAGTCAGAAATGCATTGTCTGTCCTTTCTTACCCAGAGAAGATGGACAGGGAGCATTCAGAACAAAGGTCAGAGCCTGAAAAGTTCATTTTCCTTGTTTACTGGAATTATTGTCTCCCCAACCATCACCACCACAACAAGAAGGAGTCTGTAAAGAACCACTTTGCAAGCTGATATGAGAATTCATGTAGATAATGAATAGAAAGAGCCAAATAGATTGCTTAGCATATAGTATGCAAATATTTTATTAACATAATAAAATATTCACATTGGAAAACATTGCTTAACTCCCAAAGTAAATTGAACACTGTGGTCTCATACTTTCTCCTAAAGTTCTGGTTATCAAAGATTTCCATCTGAACTTGGTCACCCTGGAGCCCTGAAAGACCTAATCAATCAGGGGAGGAACTTGGTATCTATTAGGAAAAGTAGGCTGTGGTTCTTCAAGATTTCACTTTGTGCATTGCAGAGACATGGCAAGGTGTCAGAGGCAGAGCCAGATGGCAGAGGTCACAAGGCAAGGGCAATGAGGATATAGCCACAAGGAATATCCCCAACTCCTTCCACATGTGTAACTGAAGGGAAAGCACAGAAGTGAGGTGAGGTGGTGGCTTGAAATGGGACATTTGGCTTTTAGTTCAGATACTTCTAACTTAAATACTGACTGGATCCCACAATCTTCAGGTGATTTCCACCAGTGAAATTCTCCCAAAACTAATTTGCAATGAGGAGACGCAGTCCTATCCTCTTATATCCTCTTACAAATCTCAAGCCTGAATACATGGAGGATTCTTTGATCCAGCCCAAGGAAGAAATGGAATCAATAAGTGACACTTCTTCATCACATATTACATGCCAAACATCTTGTCAGCTTTATGCCGTTGGGTAAGTGCAAAGCTCTTCCAGGCAGGAATTAATATTCCCATTTTAAAGGTGATAAACTTGAGGCTTGGAGAGTCCTTTCTATATCCTGCTCACAGCCACAGAGGGCGTTAGTGGGCAGGTATCCTGGCTTTCCTTTGATATTTCACAATCCCCCAATATTTCTGTAGAGTTGGTAGAAGGAAATGGGAATGCCTGAACAAATAATTCTGATTATTTAGTCTATGAGAGGGAGAATAAAAGAGGCTTACAGAATTGTGGAGGACATAAAGAAGAGAACATGGATTTAAAGTTTCTTCCTTGTTCCAAACCTTTTGTTTTCCTATGATAGCTCAAAACTGCCGAAATTGTAAGAAGTACCAAAGGCTAGAAACCATTAAGAGCTTTAGGCTACTTTGCTAAGCTACTTCACAGCTAAATATCAAGAAGAATTCTGCTTTTGCTTGATCTAGATCTATGAACTGTCCTAATAGACATGAGCATCCACTGAGGCACTCTACAAATCTTTCTGATGCCCTGTCTGCAGGTGGAATATTAACTGATAGGACTAGTTAAATGAAGATGTGGATAGTCCAAACATAGTGTATGTGCAGCTAAAATTTTTCTGGTGTCTACACTTAACCTAAATAAAGTTAAGTGTAAGAGTGAATATTTAAAGATTTTCATGTCTAATGCTAACTTTCCATTAAATTTTATTCTCCCAACCATGTTTTGGGGAGCCTGGCTGATATATTCCATTTTATTATCCTTCGCATGTTGTCTGTTTCTGGATTGGGTTCCAAAATAATTTGGAGTGAGAAAGGAATCCACACCAAGGCTGGAGAGGGAGCCAAAAGTTGCATGTGTGGGCAGGAGGAGGACTGAACCAAAGAGAGCACAGAGGCTTGGGAAGCAAGCAGCACCCAACATGTAGGGAAGGTAGGATCAGGGAGAAGCAATTGCTGCAAGGTGAAGAGGGTAGGGTCTTCGTGCAATAGGCCCAGCATCATAGCCCTTCATAGATGCTGAGATAGTGGTCACATGGTCCAAGCTACAGCATTTTATCCAGACACCTTGTTTCCCCAACCCTTTCAAACATTTCTGCATTTGGGGGCCTTTTATATTAGTGTCATAACCACACTTTTTGTTTTCTAACCATTCATCATAGTATGTCTCATAATGCTGGTGTCAATTTCAATAGAGAATCTGACCCTCAATTCCTTTCTATGTGAAACAGGGGAGACAATACTTAATTCACAGAATTCATAAGAGAAAAACAAGACCTGACATGACACTTATTCCAACAAAGAAAAATACAGATATTCTTAAGTATTCCTTATTAGAATTATTGGGGCGAGTGCCACTGGTATGGCAGACTAGATTGAAGGTCAGTGTTGAGAAGGACAGTTTTAAACACTTTTACTGTTAACCTAAACTTTTCCTTTGTCTCTCAGGACCATAGTCAACTGTCCATTGGATTGCAGATGTGATCTCCATCCGTTATCTATCCATCCATCCACACATCCCTCTTGGCTCCATCCATCCATCCATCCATCCATCATTCATCCAGTGGTTCAATTAATATTGATTGAGTTCTCTTTTCCACTTTTCCACACATTTTACCTCCAAACACACTTCTTCATTTGAATCAATTGTCCATCTCCATTTCCTGATGAGTGAAAACAGCCCACCCTTCCTGGTCTAACATTTTTTGACTCATGTAGACAGTTATTTTATCATGCTCCTTCTTTCATCACCCTCCAGATGGAATGAAGACTATTTCTTTCACCTTTTCAGAAAGGTCTTCTCTCATAGCCTATTTCTCATTTAAAAAAAATAAGTCCTTGGAGTAAAGGTGAGGAGAAGTAATATCCGTGGAGCTCTTGGGCAGACAGAAGCATCCTTTCCCTGACACCTGGTGCTCCTGGATTTCCTTCCCTGAGCTAAGAGGAATCTTTGCAGGAGTGCTCACAGGTTAATAGCCTGGCAGAGGAGGCAGCCGAGTAACTCACTTAAGAGTGTGATTACCTGGGGAAATGAAAAGAAATTAGAGAGATACCCCTTTCACCCAACTACCTAGTTCTGAAAAATTTTCAAGACAGAGACTTTCCAAGATGGTAAAATATCTGCAGGATTCATTTGACTTTTTCAAAGAAGGACTTTCATTTTTTTTTTTCAAAAACCAGGAATTAAGCCTTGCCCCTGGGGCCTTTTCTTGTATTCTGACTTTGAAAGTGTTAAGCGTTCTCTGTTCCACACCTGCAAGGGCCATATGCAAAGATGAAAGGGAAGAGTTCTTACACCAGCTACTTCTCCTGTAGCTCAAAGAGCCCATTTGCAACCACATTGGTATCACTACATTAGACAGTGGGCATTAGGGTTGTGGAGCCTTGGAAGAGCCTGGTCCAGGCTTTCCTGCCTGCAGCTTCTTGGTACATGGCTCTGTGGGATAATAATATGCTTTCTACTAAAGTAAGTGGAGAGATACTTGAGGGAGCATAATTTCACCAGCACTTTAACTCAGAGTTTTCCAGAGCCGTCACAATGCTGATGCTCATTTTAATTCTCCAGGAAGAAAGTATCATTAAGCATACACATGTTGCTGTTAAGGTAATTTTTAGATGAGATTAGAACTTAAATCAATAAACTTTGCCTAAAGCACATTACCTTCCATAATGTGGATGGGCTTCATCTTACCAGTTAAAGGGTCTTTGCTAAAAATACTAAGATTCAAATAAGTTTATGAAATATTTTAAAGAATGAAGTGAGCCTGAGAAAAAAAGGAAGACTGTTAGAAAACTGCCTTTGACTCAAGCCGTAACCTCACCTCTTCCCTGCTGTAAGTACTGAATTTCATTTTTATGGAGGAATAACTTTTCATTGTATGGAAATACCACACTTAATTTATGGATCCATCAAGTAGTGGACATTTTGGTTGTTTTTTTGTTGTTGTTGTTGTTCTGCCTTTGGCTATTGTAAATAATGTTCTGTGAACATCTGTGTGTAAACTTTCATTTGAAAGCTGTTTTCAGTTCTTGGAGGTACATACCTAGGAGTAAGATTGCTGGGTCATATTCTAATTTTATATGTAACTTAATAACAAATTGCAAACATTGTTTCCACAGCAACTGCACAATTTCACATTTCTACTGACAGTATGAGGGTTCCATTTTTTCATGTTTGCCAAATTCCCCCATTTTTGTTTTTTTTCTTTTTTTCCTTCTTTCTCTCTCCCTTCTTTTTTCTCCTTCCCTTATTCAATCCCTCCCCTTTTCTCTCCTTCCTTCCTCTTTCTTTCTTCCTTCCTTTTTTCCTTCCTTCCTTCCTTCCTCCCTCCCTCCCTTCCCCTCTCTCTCCCTCCCTTCTTTTTCTGTTAGAGTTAGCCTAGTGGTTGTGAAATATTTAATGGCGGTTTTGATTTGTGATCCCTTAATGGTTGATGATATTGGATTTCTTTTCGTGTGCTTGTTAGCTGTTTGTATATCTTTGTTGAAGGAATGTGTATTTAAAACACGCATTTTTTTTTTTTTTTTGGTAAGGTTTAGGAGAGAAAGGGCATTTCACTTCCTTAGGAAATTAAGGCAATGGGAAGCTGTCTACATTGGGGACCCCTGGAGGTTTATTCTGACTCTCCAATAAGCTCTCCTTGTTTTTTCCATATCTGTGAAATGGAGATATTATTGCAGAAGCTATTTTAAATAAGCATCCACTAAGTCGGAAAGAATTTACATTGGTTATGTCAGTTAATATCACTACCCTCCTTCAAATGGAACCACCATTTGACCCAGCTATTCCACTCCTGGGTTTATACCCAAAGGACTTAAAATCAGAATACTACAGTAATGCAGCCACATCAATGCTTATAGCAGCTCAATTCACAATAGCTAAACTATGGAACCAAAATAGGTGTCCTTCAATAGATGAATGGATAAAGAAAAGGTGGTATATATACTCAATGGAATATTACTCAACTTTAAAGAAGAGAGAAATTATGGCATTTGCCAGTAAATGGATGAAGTTGAAGAATATCATGCTAAGTGAAATAAGCCAGTCCCCAAAAAACCAAAGGCTGAATGTTTTCTCTAATATGCGGATGCTAATTTACAATAAGGTGGCGGGGGAGGGGGGCACTAGAGAAGAATAGTGTTACCTTAGATTAGGTAGAGGGAAGTGAAGAGAAGGGTGGGGAGGGGATGTGGGGATAGGGAAGATAGTAGAATAAAACAGACATTATATAGATGTGACTGAATAACCAATATGATTCTACAACATGTACACTCAGAAAAATGAGAAATTGTATCCCATCTATGTATGATATATCAAAGTGCATAAATGCATTCTACTGTTATGGATAACTAATTAAAACAAATAAATAATAATAATAATAGAATAAACAGCTACATTGAATTTAAAAAATATATCACTACCCTCTATGATATTATTATGATTCTCAGTTACCATTGAGAAAATTTATTTGAAGATTAAAGAATTTAACAGAAAACAAAAGAAACATTGTTTTCTTAATTCCTAGAAAAGTAATGCTCTTATGAGAAATTTTCCAACAAGTTTTATGAAGACATAATTCACATATAATACAACACATTCTATTAAACATACTATTTAATGATCCTTATTGTTTTCACAGGATTGTGCACACATGAACTTCATCCATGTTAGAACAATTCATCACTCTAAAAACATCATCTTCTGCACCCCCAGTGATGACTAGTTTGCCCCCAAACTCCTAAGTCCTGAGCAATATAGCAATACTATCTTACTTTCTCTATAGATTTAACTATTTGGACATTTCAGAAGTGGAATCATGGAACATGTCATCTTTTGTGACTGGCTTCTTTCCTTTTGAAAATTGTTTTCAAGTTTCATTCATTTTATAGCATTTATTAATAAGAATGCATTTCATTTTTAAATTGCCAAACAATATACAATTGTATGGTTGTAGCCCCTTGAATTTATTCATTCATAAATTGACAGTTGGGCTTCTTCCAACTTTTGGGTAATATAAGTTTTTGTGTAGACATATTTTTCATTTCTCCTAAATACATAACTAGGATGGGATTGCTGGATCATACTATAAATCTATATTTATCACTTAATAGCCATTTTACCAGTTCACAATTCCAACAGCAATATATGATGGTTCAACTTTTCAGATCCTTGCCAATACATGATATTATTGTCTTCTTTATTTTGTCCATCCTTGTGGATGAAAGTGGTATCTCATTGGAGTTTTGATTTTTATTTCCCTAATGGATAATGATATTGTGCATCTTTTCATCTTCCTACTGATAATTTGTATATCTCTTCAAAGAAGTGTTAATTCATAAACTTTGCCATTTTTATGTGGATTGTTTGTTTTGTTATTGAGTTGTCCAACTTTATTATGGTAAACGTTTTTTAATAACATTTGATTTTCAAGTATTATTCTGTAAAATTATTACTTTCTTGAATACAGATGAATAAATTTTTATAGCATAAAAATCTTTAATTTTTGAAATATATATGCATATGTGTGTGTATATATATGTGTATATATATATATATATATATATATATATATATATATGCCCATGTTGGCATGTGATTTTATTTTCTATGATGTTTTTGTCTAACTCATGGTCATCTGTGTATATTTCTATGGTTTTGTGTATAGTTTTATAGATTCAACTCTTAAAATAACATAAAAATTCAACTGACCATAAATATAAGGATCTATTTGCAAATTTTTGATAGTGATCCATTGTTCTATGTGTTTATTTTATGCCAAGAGAACACAATCTTGGTTACATTGGCTTCGCAGTAAGTTTGAGATTGGAAAGCATGAATCTGTTGATGTATTTCTCATTAATCTTTCTATTGTGGTAAAATACATATGAATAAAATTTAGCGTTTTGATCCCTTTTTAGTGTATAATTTAACAACATGAAGTGCAGCCACAGTGTTGCATAACCATCACCACAATCCATTTCCAGAATTTTATATCATCTCAAACAGAAACAGAGTGCCCATGAAACAATTTCTTTTTCCTCTCCCTGACCCCCAATACCTGGCAACATCTATTGCACTCTTTGTCCCTATGCATTCACCAGTCTAGGTTCTTAATAGAAGTAAAACCATATGATGTGTGTTTGGACTGGGGTACCCTTTCTATGATCAGAGAGGCTTGTTTTACATAGGGACTGGCCCCACAGGTTAGATAAAGATTTTATCAGCTCTTTCTGCAGAGTATGTCTTATGTGGGGAGGGCCCATTGCATTCCAAATTCCCTCTTTATGTGGCTGAGTTTGAAGGTTCTAAATCCTTGGCTTTTCCTCTAGATCTAGGTGATTTGTTAGCAACTGTTGGCTTGTTTATAGTCCTGCAGAACATTTCTGTGCTGTGTCCGCTACATTTTTTGCCTGTGTTCCAAATTCTCCTCAGCAGAATCAGTAGGCATCTCTTCAGGTAGCCCTCAGGAAGGTTGGAATAAATGCAAACACCAGTTTGCAAATAAGGGCTGCTCTGGGAACTAGGCTGCCTTTGCTCAAGACCAGCACTGCACAGGGGAGGAAGTGAGGCCAATGTGAACAGAAATGTCAGAACACTGTCTGCAGTTTTGAGCATGCCTTTTCTTGATTGGGTGTTTTCTTGATTGCTATAAATCTTTGATTACTTTCAGAGCTCCCAAGAAGTCAGTTCAGACAACTTTTAACTTTTTAAAAATATTTTTCTTTGTTTCTACAAAGGGACAAGAACAATTTTATTTTTGAATTGTTCATTGTTAGTGTATAGAAGTATACAACAGAGTGTTCTGAGTTACTTTTGTATATTTTTGTATATCCTGGAGATTATTGCCTTATCTGAGGTACTAGTGGTGAAGATTTGCTCTCAATCTGTGGGATCTCTGTACATGTTCTTGATTGTTTCCTTTGCTGTGAAGAAGCTTTTCAGTTTGGTATCATCCCATTTATTGACTCTTGATCTTACTTCTTGAGCGTTAGGAGTCTTGTTGAGGAATTTGTTTCTCAAACTGACATGTGGGAGAGTTGGACCTACATTTTCTTCTAGTAAATGCGGAGTCTCTGGTCTAAAGCCTAGGTCCTTGATCCATTTACAGTTGGGTTTTGTGCACGGTGAGAGATAGGGGTTCAATTTCATTATATTACATATGGTTTTCCCAGCACCAGTTCTTAAAGAGGTTATCTTTTCTCCAATGTACATTTATGGTGCCTTTGTCTAGGATGAGGTAACTGTATTTATGTGGGTGTGTCTCTGTGTCTTCTATTCTGTTCCATTGGTCTTCATGTTGGTTTTGGTGCCAGTATTGTACTGTTTTTGTTACTATAGTTCTGTAGTGTAGTTTAAGTTCCGGTATTGTGATGCTTCCTACATCACTTTTCATGCTAAGGATTTCTTTGGCTATTCTGGGCCTCTTATTTTTCCAAGCGAATTTCATGATTGCTTTTTCTATTTCTGTAAAGAACATAAGGGATCTTTATGGCAATTGCATTAAACCTTTAATTCAATTTCTTTTTTTTAGTGTTCCATAGTTTTCATTATAGAGGTCTTTCACCTCTTTTGTTAGGTTTATTCCAAATTTTTTATTCTTTTGAGGCTATTGTAAAGGGGGTAGTTTTCCTGATTTCTCTTTCAGCTGATATAAATAATCTAATGAATAAATGGGCAA
Source organism: Marmota flaviventris (assembly GCF_047511675.1). Lineage (NCBI taxonomy): Eukaryota > Metazoa > Chordata > Mammalia > Rodentia > Sciuridae > Marmota > Marmota flaviventris. The sequence goes on from NC_092508.1 coordinate 95,399,142, forward strand.
AGGAACTAAACAGACATTTCACAAAAGAAATACAAATTGTCAAAATTCCGTGAAAATATGTTCAACATCTCTAGCAATTAGAGAAATGCAAACTAAAACTACACTGAGATTCCATCTTACTCCAGTGAGGATGGCAGTTATTAATAATCTAAGTAACAATAAATGTTGGCAAGAATTTTGCAGAAAAAGGTACTCTCATACATTGTTAGTGGGACTGAAAATTGGTCTAACCACTCTGGAAAGCAGCATGGAAATCCTTAGAAAACTTGGAATGGAAACCACCATTTGACCTAGTTATCCTACTCCTCAGTCTATACCCAAAGGATGTGGCTACATTGACATGGCCACATAAATGTTTATACTAGCTCAACTCACAATAGCCAAGCTATGGAACCTACCTAGGTCTCCTTTCATCGATGAATGGAAAAAGAAAATGTAGTGGGTATACACAACGGAATATTACTCAGCCATAAAGAAGAATGAAATTATGGCATTTGCCAGTAAATGAATAGAACATGAATATCATGCTAAGTGAAATAAGCCAATCCCTAAAAATCAAAGGCCAAATGTTTTCTTTGATATGCAGAAGCTAATCCATAATGGGTGGGGGAGGGGGTAAGGGAAGAATGGAGGAAGTTTGGATTGGGCAGAGAGGAGTGAGGGTAAGAGGGGAGGAGAGGGTGTGTGGGGACAGGGAGGATGGTGGAATGAGATAGACATTATTACCCTGTATACATGTATAATTACACTACTGGCGTGACTTTGTACCATGAACATCCAGAGGAATGAGAAGTTGTGCTCCATTTGTGTACAATGTGTCAAGATGCATTCTACTGTCATGTATAACTAATTAGAACAAATTTAAAAATCCAAAAAATATATCATTGCCAATTTAATCACTTTCTTTGTTTAGGTTTATTTGGATTTTCTATTTCTTCTTGAGTCACTTTTGGTCATTTGTATCCATACTGATATTGTTACTGTATGTCTATGTTTCAGGAAGAAAAATAATTGCTTTTAAATTTAATTAAGAGAAGAAAGGGGAGGAAATAATAATACATTTACTGTATTTTATTATCTCTCTCTCTCTCTCTCTCTCTCTCTCTATATATATATATATATATATATATATATATTACTTTCTATATATATAATATATATATATATTACTTTCTGGTCACTTCTTTCTATTCTGAAGCTCTTTCTTTAGATGTAAGGTATATTTACAAGAAATGAATTAGCTCAGATTTTGTTTATTTGAAGGTATTTATTTAACAGTTATTTTTCACAGATAGTTTGGATGAAATAAAATTTTGTTTGACAGGTTTTTTTCTTCCTTATATAAGAATATGTCATTCCACTGCTTTCTTATTCTGATGAGATATCAGATGTTTACCCTGTTGAATTTTGAATTTCTGTTGTACTGGGCAAGCCATTTTTCTCTTGCTGCTTTCAAAAACTTCTTTTTGTGTTTGTCTTTCAACATTTTTGCTATGACTGTTGCTCTCCTTCACAACAGATCACAGGTCAACTCTAACACAGAGTCCTCACATGCCACACAGGACACCTCTAACACAAAGTCCTCACATGCCACAGTCTGTGTTTGTTCCTCTACTTCCAAATCCATGGGAGCCCATGCTCATTCTGGAATGGGTGCAAAGTGCATGCTGGGATTAGCAGAGGCACATTCTGCAGAGTGCAGTTGACACATCATCACACTTTTCTTAGGGTTCTATATACAACTGGTTTCCTAAGTATCCTTATTACAATGTGTCAGCTAAGCAAGATTAACTAAGAAAAAGCATACTTCAAAGAGCGAGGAGGGTCCCTGTGTCTTGGGGAGAGTGAGCTGCGATATCTTTAAGATTTATCATCTACCAAGGTTTCATTTAATTTTATTAAGTGACTCTTAGGAAACTTGGGATTCATCAGCCAATAGGTGATAGAGACCTAAAATATGACTCTTCTACTTGAGAAAATGCAACCTAGATGAATGAAAAAAATAATAATTAATTAATGATTAATGACTTTGATTTTAAAAAATGATTATAGATAAGAAAAGTGCACTATATATTTCCAAAAGCTAGAAAAAGAAGTTTGAATATTTTCACTGTAAATAAATTAAAAATGTTTGATGAGAGATAAAACCCAATTTAAACATTACACAATGTATTTATGTATCAAAACACCACATGTTAACCTTTAATATGTACAAATTTTATGTATTATATATCAGTTAAAATATCTTTGTAAAAAGTGTTCCTTTTTTTTTTTTTTCCTTTTGTTACTGAGGATTTAACTCAGAGGTGCCGGATCCCTGAGGTACATCTCCAGCTCTTCTTATTTTTAATTTTGAGACAGTTTTGAAAACAGTCTTGCTAAGTTCCTTAGGGCCTTGCTAAGTTGCTGAAGGTGGCTTTGAACTTGCAATCCTCCTGCCGGCCCTCTTCAGTTGCTGAGATGACAGGCGTGTGCCACCATGCCCAACAGTTTCTTGTTTTATCGTATATCCTTTTCAGTCTTTTACCTATTAAAATCCACAATTTGATCTAAAACCCAACAATTCTTAAAAAAATAGATGTAGAATTTTATTTCAATTAAAAATATGAGGTCTTTAAATGACTAAACGTTGGACATTAATCAGCTTCTCTTGTTTGTGAAGCTGTACAGTGTGTAGATCTCATCTACCAGCCTGTAAACTTTTCCTTTTCTAGGAGACATAAATGTCATCAACATTTTTTTATATCTCCTTAACATCAAGAGCTGATAGAAATATGATGTCCTTTTTTTCAAGATTTAACTCAGATTTCTGAGTTTCCTGAACAAAATGCAAATGGCCTTATCTCAATATGAATATATTTTTTCTCACAGAAGTTTTGGATTTCAACAACAGACTGTGAATATGGATGTGAACAGCAATGAGTGAGCTTAGCATTACCCCTGAGTCAAGGTTGCAGAGAGTGCAAACCACAGAGCCTCTTCTTCCCTGTTTTCTGTGTGTGGCCCTAAATCTTTATTATTATTATTATTATTATTATTATATATTTTTTTCTGTCCAAGGAAACTGAGCTCCACACGATGTGATTGAAATCCTCCTAAAGGACTCCTCTGAGGCTCTTCACAATAATTGTGTGTCCATTCAGAGTGAGATTGATATATTATGGGATGGTTCCTGAGATGTTTTTTATTTTTGTGGTATATTCAGCAAAGTGTTAAATGTTATTTGGATTTTGAAGTTTCTTTCTATTCCATCTCATCAAATTCCATTCCTATGATCACACTTTTTTCTCTTCTTCTTTGGCTTTACTTCCTCTGGTATTAAAAAACAGAGCTACAGATGGAGAAAATCAGATCTTAAGTAATTTCTTGCTAATATTGGTGCAAACCACTTAGGTCTTTTTATAGTGGTCTGTTCTGGTGTTGGCCATTCACCATACAGACATGCGTGGAACTCCTGGAAAACCGTATTTTCACCTCCTCCCTTTCTGTTGCTGAAGCATTACTACATCCTTAGAAGAGCTCATGGGAAGTATGAAGCTCCAGTTTAGATCATAAGATTGAGTATCTCTCTCTGTTCTCTACTGTGGGTTCTGATTATCAAATGCAAGGAAAGGGCTCACCAAACACTCTTACCTAGATGTGCACGTGACAGATGGTTTACTTTGTAATTACTGTAGAATCTCAGAGAGAAGAGACTACACAGCCAGTTCTGATGTTTGCTTTAAATTTCTTAAAGAAGGTAAAAAGAATGTAGAAATTAGGGACATTTTCATAATCCCAGAACAATAAGATAAACTAAGAATCCTTGTCAAAATTTTGAATATATTAGATCTAGTGAATTGTTAGGAAGCACAGAATGTGCCACCTAAACACAATCATTGTGTTGTCACTTTTACAGTATGGCATGTGAGACATTCTCCCACCGGCTTACAATGCATTTGATGAGCTAATAAATAATGAATATGATGCTAAATGTTTTGCTTCTGAGGCAACACTTCTAGAGTATTATAGTAAAGACCAACAAAAAAATCACTTCTTTATAAAAACAATAAAAGTACTGGCAACATTTTTCAAATGTAACTTCTTCAGAACTTTGGAAATTACTCAAAGCTTCCAACAATTCAGGGAAAAATGACTGAATGTCAGTACTCAGAGAGCTGTGTGAGATTTTAACTAATGGTTATTTCATTCTTCTTAGTCCTTCAGTAGTTTTGAAAACAGACCCACATTAACAGTAGCTGTGGAAATCAATGGCCTGAAAGCTTCAAATTTAAACAGACTTGGAGCTCCCCACAAACGCACACTTGCATAAGATATTCATTATTTAAAAGATCTTTAAATTTCATGGAAAACTTAACTCACAGCTTTTATCTTTATTTGAGCTGACCCAAAACATTATAAACAACCTTTTCCAAGGTCATCTGTCAAAACCATGAGTGGCAATTGTTTAACTTTGCATTTTCCTGAGGCAGTGATAACTGTGAAGACTAAGAGAAAGCTCATCAAAAACCTTAAAAGGAAAAGTTGAGATAGTAAATATCCTTAAAGGATGTTGGAAAGCTCTGAGGGGTTTGTGGAAATCTGAAAGGTCTCACCCATTAGCATGTCTGTGTCCATGCCCAGTAATAACATCTTTCCCTCAGGTTTACCTTGAGACTCATATGAGGCAGAAGAGAAAGCCAAGGCAGAACTGAAACCTGCCCGGCTAAGTGTTAAAGTGTCCCCTAATCTGCACATGGTGTCCCTTGCTAAGGGCTGGGAGAAATATTGGATCAAGGAATTTAAGAAAATATATTGGGCAGACCACTAAGACTTTGGTGGCCACATATAGCAAACAATATGAACTTACAAAATCAGTTCAGGAAAGTCACTCAATAAACAGCAACAATGCTGTGCTACCAAAAGGACAGATATAGACACACAATCAGTGGACTGTCGTGGAGAGGATGTAAGTCATCCCTTGCATACATGTTCAGTTGATTTTCAACAGAGTAACAAAATAATGAAATGGGGAGAATATTGCTTTCAAAAAATTTTGTTGGGACAACTGGATATCCACATGCAAGAGAATGAACTTCAACTCCTATTGACCATGTAACCTACCTTTATTTTATCTACACACTTTCTTGTCCTCTACTTTCTTGTCTTGTCTACTTTCTTGTCTTCTCTACTGTTCTAGAGAAAATCTGATATAATATATTCACATCCATTGAATTTCAGTATCTCTACAATATAAGGATTTTTTAAAAACACTGCCATGATACCATTATTATACTTGAAAAAAAATGATGAATGCTTTAAAATCATCAAATATCTAATCAGTTTTCAAATTTCCCCTATTTTTATAAATATTCTTTACAATACAATTGTTTGAATCAGGATCCATATTTAACATTTTGTCTATATGCCTATAGGTTCCTTTCCCTAATATATATTCCATCGCAATTTGCTTATTGAAGAGACTAGTCCTGTTAGTTTTTTTAATATTTTATTTTAATGACATTCCAGATACAAAATATAGCACATAGGCAGCCTAACTCATGTTGTAAAACTTTTTTTTTTTTTAGCTAATTTTCCTAATGTCATGGGAAACCATTGACAAACGTATCTCTTTCAAAACCCTGGAAGCAGGTCACATTGTAACTGATGAAACTCAAGACTGCTGAGTGCTTGGTGGGGCTCCTCACCACACAGACCCAAGCCTTCAAGGAGACACGATGGGGACTTTGCAAGAAACATCTCTGAAGAAGCTACCTTTTCAGTAGTAGGCTTGTGGCTTGGAGGCATTGCGTAGCAACTCCTGTGAAGAACCCTCTACTGGAAATATCAGCAGGGAAGGGAACAAGGGGAGGGAAACAAGAAGTACTGTGGATTGAATTAGAGAAAATTATACTCCATGCTTTTGTGATTATGTAAAAATCAATCCTAATGTTATGTCTGAAAAGAACCGATAAAAAGGGGAAAAAATTAAATCAAACAAACAAAACAAAAATCTCTGTGGGATAGTGGTGTTGTCATGGTGCCATAAACCAGAAAAAGAGGAAAAAGAGTTCTAGTTCTCTTGTAAGCCTGTGGCTCCAGATGTCCACAAGACTACCCACCCCTAATGGACAGAGCCACCAAATGAAGACCAGAGTCTTAGGAATGAAAACTACGTTTAGAGGAGATTTCTTTGACTATAGATGGAAGTATATTGGATATGTCATGTTTTAAGAAACTGATTCCTGAAGAAATTCTGAAACTGGCCCTAGTCTACAAGCCTCCAACATTCATCTCCAGGAAACAGCCTAAGAAATGTGGTGTTCCCCCAAAGGGCCTTATCTCCAATGTCCATTTCAGATGAAGGTCATGGAGTATAAAGACAAAGAAAAACTTCTCAGTGGACAAATCCCTAAACCATAGAAGACGGTAGACAAGATTGTGAGGGTAAAACTTGGGGAGGCCCCATGGATACTCTGTGGAACACACAGAAACCAGGTATGAACCTGTAGAAAATGGAAGGGGCTTTGAGTTATTTTCCCTGGAGAGGGAATGAGTATGGTATGTGATTGGGTACGAGTACTCACAGGTGTCCGAGTGTTGGAAGAGCTAGACTGATTCCAGTAACCGCAGCAGAAGTTGCCAATAACCTCAAGTCCATGATTGCTCAACTGAGGGCTACAGTTCTCATCTTATCTTCCCTTGCTAGGCATGGCCACAGAATGAGGACAGTAGTGTCTTTCTCCTTCTGTCCTCCCCACTTTCCTCTGGCTAGAGAGGTGGCAAGGCACTGGGCCATCAGTGCTGTGTGAATAAGTGTATGTGTTAGATGTGGCAGAGACCCAGGTGGTCAGGTTCTGGTACCCAGCACGACTGATCAGTCACATTCATCCCATACTACGTATCCCAACTGTCACTACATAGAAAACCAAACTTTTGCCTCATTTAAGAAACTCAACTTTGGAATGTCTTACAACCACCTAGCTTGTAATCTAACTACTATCTACAAATCAACATTATGTATCCTGATTTTGATTCAGTAAAGAAAGTAGTTAAACTTGAGAACACATCAAATGGAAGCCACTAAATGTATGTGTTTGCATTCAGCATCCTGTTCCAAGAAATGGGCAGTGAGTATAAAATTCTGCTCTTCCACATAAAAGCACCCTGACTGTCGGGAAGTTGTTTATATTACTTTTTAGAACGTAGACTGAGATAAAAAGATATCATTTCTTGATATTGAAAATGTCAGCAAAAGTCATTTATATGATTTCAAGAGGCTTGTTCAAGTGCTATATCACGTCAGTAGATTGAACGGTTTGAAAGCCTCAAACTATCATTTTTAGAGTCGAAGATGGATAATCAAGTTTTTGTAGGAAGACTAAAATGTGGTGCAAACTGCTCAATCATAGAGTTTGGCTCATTCTCAATACTTAATGCTTTCTTTACTCTTCTGATAAAGAAATTGAGAATGTCTTCTTATGGGAAATATTTAAGAACCATATCCTGCAGTAGATCACAAGGAAGTGGAGTTTATATTAATGTAATCTTACAGGAAGAATAAGAGTTAATTTGCTACATGTTTTGGCCTTTCAACCTTCTATATTTATTGTCTGGTGAAGCTTTCAAAGTATAAATTTTAAGAATACTTTTTACTTAATGTTGAGCAGATGAAAACCATGTAGTTTTGCATATGGGTGAGCATACATGTGTGTTGAATAAGCATGTAAAGTCCGTGGTTTATGGCTTCTAAGATGGGCTATCATAATCCCAACAGCTGTGCCACTGTGCAATCCCCTCCTCGTGAGTGTGGGCAAAACCTGTAGATCATTTCTAACTATTTAATACAGTATGGAAAGGGAATGAAATGCCACTTCCATGATTAACTTAAAAAGGATAGTGACTCTCATTTGTTAACAAACTGTTTTCTCTATTGACTTTGATCCAGCAAATTATCAAGCGGATAACTAACTGAGGGCCAATAGTCACCTAGAAGCTGAGTCCCCAGAAGTCTGCATGGAGCTGCATGAGCCATCTGTTGCTACAAAACTAATTACATTCATAGATCCTTAGCTGGGGGCAGGGGTGCATGCCTATAATCCCAGTGACTCCAGAGGCTGAGGCAGGAGGATTGCCACAGCCACTTGGTCAGACACAGTCTCAAAAAATAAAAATTAATTAATTAAAAAATAATTTTAAAAAGGGGGCTGGAGATGTAGATCAGTGGTGGAATGCCCCTTGTTCAATCCCCTGTACTGAAAAAAATATATAGCGAAATAAAGTATCACACATCCATTATTTTACAGTTTCTGTGAATGACTATTGTGGACCTTCTGCTTCAGGCTCTCTCACAAGGATGTAATAAAATTTAGGTCCAGGCTGAAGCCTTGCTTGAAGGCTCATCTGGAGAAGGTCATGCCTTCAAGCTCTGTTGGCTGTTGGCAGGATTTCAATTCCTCAGAGGTTGCTGGGGCTCAGCTTTGGCTGGAGGTTCCCATGGACCTCCTCAAAATGGCAGCTTGTTTCATAAAAGTCAGCAAAGGAGGCAGTCTGCGGGAAGATAAAGTCACTCCCCTACTCATCCTAATTGCTGGCCTGGGATGAGCTTGTGGGTAGAGTGCTTGCCTAGCATATAAGAGGCTCTGAGTTGGACCCAGCACCATCAAAACAAAGAGAGAACATTACCATAACAGCATAATTGCAGAGGTGGAATCTTACTATCTTGCTCACTTTAGAGACAAAGGCTGTCCTAGATTTCATGCTGAAAATTTCCTGATTATTTCTTCATAAGCTTATAAAAAGGACTTGTGCCTTACATAATATATTGATTTTCTTGGTATGTCATGTTTTCAACTTTACATAAATGGAAACAAACTGCATAAAACAATAAATTTCTTGACTTACATTTTACAAAATATGTTCCTGAGATTTGTTTTTGTTATTACTGGACCCATTTATTTTTTTACTGCTGAATACTATTGCATTGTGTGAGAATAACCCTATTGAATTGTGACTAACATTTGGTTTATTTCAAGCTCTTTTCTATTATAAAGAGTGCCATTATATAATAATTTCTACTTCCTGGTACATGTATTCCAGGGATTTTCCAGGGAGTAGAAATGGTGTCATGGGGAGTGCCCATTTCTAACACTAACAGATTGTGACAGGTTATTTTTTTAAAGCGTTTGAAAAATTCACACACCCACTGGTAACTTATGAGAGTTTTACATATCCTTGAAGATTTTGTTATTGGTTTATTTTTCAACTTTGTTTATAAACTGATGGGTATTAAAGTATGGTTTTAATTTAGATTTACTGATTGGGTGTTTATTGGCTAACTGCTTTCTGCTTTTTTGAAAAAGACCTTGTTCAGGTCTCTTCCTTCTAAAAATTTTGTTCTGTTTTGTTTTGTTTTGTTAAATGACTGTCTTTCAATTAAATTGTAGAGTTCATGAATTCTGGAGCCTGATTTTTGATAAATTATAGATAATATAATACCTTCTGTTACTTCATAGTTTGCAATTTCACTTATTTTCTGAAATATATATGTGGTAGAATTTATGAATATTTACCTTTGGGGTTTTTTATTTCTAAATAATATTTGAGAAATCCCCATACTCTTACTGAAAGATAAATATAATATTTCTCAAGGTAATTGTTCAAGTCCTTGTATTGTTTTTCATATTGAAGGCAGGAGTTGTGTGGATGGGATAGCACGGATGAGGGAGGGTGTTACGTGATGTGGGAGTCCAGTTTGATTTTCTCTATGGATCAGCACAATTTTTTTTTAAAGAACTTTTTCTTTTTCCCACCCAGAGCTCCCATAAATACAGTTTCCTTTTGAGACAGCCTCATCAGTTGATATTATTGTCAATCTATGTGCTAATTTCACTGTTTGTTATATTGTTTGAATAAATCTTGACACCTGATAAAGCAAGTGGACCCACAAATTATTCCTCAGGAGTATCTCGATATTCCTAGAACTCTGTTTCCGTATATATTTTCAAGCTAGACTTTCAAGGTAGACTTTCAAGGTACACATGTGCATGCATATACACACATACCATGTACTCAAAGCAACTTCGTTGTGTTGGTTAGAGTTGCTGTGGATTTGGTAGTTAACTTAGTGATGATTACCTTCATTTGAAGTCCTTTTCTTACCTTTGAACACCATAGCAATTTCCATTTATTCTACTATTTATTCATATCTTTCAATAAATGTGTGTCGTTTTCTCCATAGCATCATATACTTCTTATTTTAGACATATTTTCCTGATTAAATATTCCTAGGGAGTTGAAGTTCTTTTCACTATGTAATGTCCTTTGTACTCTAAGGAATGCTTTTCACCCTGAAGGTCTATTAAGTCACATAACCATAGCTGAACCAGCTTTCATTTGTGCTTGTATTTTTGCACACTATTTTAATGAGGTCTTTTAAAGAGTATATATGTTTTTCTACCCCTTTTTACTTGTGTAAAGAATTACAATTGATTTTGTATCTAGTAACTTCATTCAATTGCTTTTTTTAATTTTAAGAATTATTCCTAGAATAATTTGGGATTTCCTATACTGATAATCATAAGATAGGCACATAAGGGAAGTTTTGATACTTTTGTAATCTTAAAACATTTTATATTTGTTTTCATTTTACTAGACAGTCTGGAAATTTTAGTACAACTTTCAAACATAAAGCACATCTCATTATTAAGAAAAAGTTTTGCAATTTCACTGCATAGGGGTTTGCAGTGCATATTGCAAATATACTTTTGGTTATAGAATATTTCTAGATTTACAGAGAAGTTGTAATGATAGTAGAGAGAATTCTGTATGTCTCAACACCATTTGTTGAAGTCTTATATTTGTGTGGTACATTTCTCAGGATTTCTCAGTCCTTGCTCTGTATCACTTGACTATTTTTGAGGACTAGTCAGGTACTTTTAAAACCTGTATAATCAGAAAAATGAGAAATTATATCCCATCTGATTCAAATGTATGATATGTCAAGATCATTGTACTGTCATGTGTAACTAATTAAAACAAAAAAAACAACAAAAAATATTGACTTTTTATATATGTTGTTCAGAGAAAAAACAAAAATGCATGTTATCATACATTGAGTTTTATAAAACACTAAGACTAGTCACATTATCAATACATCCTGAAATAGAATAAATAAAAACTTGTAAAAATGAAAAAAAAATGTCCTTCAATTGGGATTTCCTTGATGTTTTGTTGTGATTAGCTTGGGGTTCTATGGGGTTTTGGTAGAAAAGCCATAGAGGTGAAATGCCATTCTCACCACATCATGTAAACAGTACTTGTCATCAACATAAGTATGACTGCTGATGTTGACCTTGGTCAGCTGGCTGGGGCAGTATTTGTCTGACTTCTACACTGTATGATTATTCTTTACCTACTTCTGTTTCCATATTGCATGTTTTGGAAAGAAATCTTTATTCATAGCTTATATATGGACACTAGGGACTCCATTCTACCTTCTTGGATAGAAAACTTCACATAAATTATTTGAATTTTCTGCAAAAATTTGTCAATCTATTCTTTTTTTTTCATTTATATCAATCAATTATTACAAACCAGTGCAAAACATTACTACCTTTTCACTGATAGTGTTTTTTATTGGTTCTTTTTAGTTATACATGATAGTAGAATTCATTTTGATATAATTGTGCAAGCATAAAATATATCTTATTCTAAATAGAACCCCATTCTAATGGATGTACATGATGGTGGGATTCATTATGGTGTATTCATATATGTACATAGGAAACTTATTTTGGATTCATTCCACTCTCTTTCTATTTCCTATCCCCTTCCCTTCCCTTCATTCCCCTTTGTCTAATCAACTGAGTATCTATTCTTCCTCTCTTCCCCCTTATTGTGGGTTAGCTGCTATATATTAGCAAAAAGATTCAACCTTTGGCTTTTAGGGAATGGCTTATTTCATTTAACATTGTAGTCTACAGATCCTTCCATTTACTTGCAAATGTCATAAAGTCATTCTGCTTAATGTTTGAGTAATACTCCATTGTGTGTGTGTGTGTGTGTGTGTGTGTGTGTGTGTGTGTGTGTGTGTATAATACTTTCTTTACTCATTCAGCTGTTGAAGGGCCCTTAGGTTGGTTCCATAGCTTAGCTATTGTGATTTGAGCTGCTATAAACATTGTGTGGCTGTATCACTGTATTATGCTGATATTAAATCCTTTGGAAACATACCAAGAGGTGGGACAGCTAGGTCAAATGGTGGCTCCATTTCTAACTTTTTGAGGAATCTCCATACTGTCAATCTATTCTATAATTTATTTATATCAGTATAGAGTTATTTATGTTTGTTTTATTTTTAAAATATTTCTATTCTTTTGGTATCAGGGATAAAAACCTAGGGGCATTTAACCACTGAACCACATACCCAGCACTTTTTTTTTTTTTTTTTTTTTTTTTGAGACAAGATCTCACCAAGTTGCTTCACTGAATTGCTGAGGCTGGACCTGAACTTATGATCCTCCTGCCTCAACCTCATGAGTCACTGGGGTTGCAGGCATACATTACCATACCCAGTGGCTAATATTTTATGCTTTGGGCTATAGTCCACAACTACTTTACTCATTTGTTGCTCAGTGTATTGAAGCATTCATCATGTTAACTGTTTCAGTTAGCTCTTGGTATCTTTTTGAACCCCATGTCCATCATTGCATGTGTGTGTATGTACGTATGTGCGTGTATATGTGCATTTGACATGTACTCTCTTACCTTCTAGCACCACAAGATGCTCCAAACCCCCTGTACATTCCGTACCCTAGTCCTAGACTCAGTCTCTAAGGAGTTCTGGTTCATTTTATTAGAGAGTAGTGTTAGAAACTAAAATAGGGGTCTTGGGTGTATTCATTGCTGTTGTTAAATTATGTGGTTGTTTCTAGAATTTCTTAGCTAACAGAGCAAGTAAATATGTGCATATACAAATTCATGTATATTCATACCTATAAATAATACTCTGCATACCCATCTCCATCTATGTTAATCAAATTCATACTGACCTCTCCAGCTTCCACCCATTGTTATGTGAATTATTCTATTATCCTGATTATTCTTTTCTCTTTTTTGCTTATGTAAACTCCCAAACAGGGAAAACGTTGACATTGATTTACTTAATTGTTTAATTCCAATAATTACACTGCTTTATCAACTGGAATGCTGACATGTAGTTTCTTTTGCCCTCAGTCTTAGAGATGCTCCTCATGGCCAAAGTTAAGTAGGTTAGCACTTTATCCTGCATCCTCCTCAGTGTGGTGGTTTCATCTTTCATAACATGGTTACTTTGTTTCATCATATTCTGCATTCCATCCTCAGAACCCTCCAACCTCCTCAATTATTTATTTAAATATGCATATGTAAAGGTTCACTTGTGCTTTATAATTCTATGGGCTTTGACAAATGTTGTACCATGTGTACATTATCATAGCATCAAACCGAATTGTTTTGCTTTCCTAAAAATCTCCTGGGATTCACCTGTTAAAATCCCACCACTACAAACTCAAAAATCTGTTTTCAGTTTCCATAATTTGCTTTCTCACCTGAATATGATGTAAATGTAATGAAACAGTATGTAGACATTTTAGACTCCTTTTCCACTTAACAATATGCATTTAAATTCATCTCTCTTTGCAAGCCTTATAGTCCATTCCTTTTTATATCTGAATGGTATTCAATGATATTAATATATTATACTTTGTTAGTTCATTTACCTATTGAAGAGCATCTTGGTTCCTTACAGTTTTTATTATGAATAAAGATCCTACAAAATTTTGCCTGTTGGCTTTTTGTGAACATAAATTTTTTAACTAAGTTGGGTAATACCCAGGAGTGCAAGTTCTGAATCCTACTTTAAGACCATATTTAGCTTTGCAAGAAATTGCCACACATATTCCAGAGGGGCCTTACCATTTTGCATTTCCACCAGCAATGCCAAAGAGTCCCTGAAGCTGGGCATCCTCTCCAACAATTGGTATTCTCAGAGTTTATTGTACTTTAGTCATTTTACTTCATTTTTCATAGATGTGTTGTCATGTTGTATTCTTGTTTTTACTTGACTTCCCTAATTGATAATAATATTGGAAGTTTTTCATGTACATAGATGTCATCTGTGTATCTTCTTTATTGAGATATCTGTTCAGATCTTTTGCTCATTCTTTGGGTTTTTCCATAGTTGATACTTATTCTAAAGATTTTTTTCTACAAAATCTTAAATCAATAACATCTTATAAAGTCAAGAAGTTTTCTTCTTTTTGTATAGAATTTTTTATTATGAATGATTGCTGACTTACCAACTTTTTTAAAAAATATTGAGTTGATCACATATAATCGATTTTCCCTCAAACTGATAATGTAATGTGATTGGATTATATTGATTGATTTGTTAGTGAAGAATAATTCTAATATATTATCACGTCTGTGATAATTCTAATATGGTCATGAGATAGAATTTTTTTCTGTATTTCTGGTTTGGGTTAAGCAATATTTTATTTAGATATTTTGGATATGTTTTTATTAGTAAAATAGACATTACTGTTGGTTTCAGATATTTTTATTTTTTTCTCACTTGGCTATTTTTAAATTGTAATCTATTTTTGCTCTAATTATTAACATTAATTATGTAATATGTTTCTGGAGATATAGCAATATTATCTAAGTTAAACCTTAGAAATATTGGCATGAAATTTGTTCAAAATAGGTTTCCTCTTGTCTTTTTGTGTATCCGCTGTTTAACCTTATGTCCTGATTGCTGATATCACTTACGTGTTCCTATTCTCTTATTTTTCTTGATTAAACTCACCAGAGTTTTAATAAGTTTTTTGATATGTTTAATTAAGGGATCACTGCAATGGAATTTTGCAATTTCTATTTGTGGACTCAACCACAAATAGAGTGGGCCACAAGGAATTTAAAGCCAAGAAGCTGGCTTGCGGTCAGTACATAGGGTGAGGGGGTGTTCTAGCGAAACCCATCCACAGGATTTTTGCTGAAGACAAGCCTGGATGGTCAGACACCACCTGGGGTATGATAGAGGATGGTGAAACTGATCAGATGTTGACGGTGATCAGATATTAATGATGAGGAGTCTCACTAAACTGATGGAGTAGGGTTGTTTGTTAACTGGATTTTATAAGGAAGCACACAGATGGGCCTAGATGTGTCAAGAATCTCTATCAGTTTTCCAAGAACATATTTTTTACTTTGTTGTTACTCTTTATTGTATGATGTCTTTTAATGCAGTAAACCTGTGTTCTATCATTTGTTTTTCCTTCCTTCTACCATTTTTGTATTACCTCTTGGTGATTTTTCTAGTTTAAAATTGGACACATTTTATTGTTTTTTTTATTTTATTTGTATGCTATACACATTTCAAGTTAAAATAACTTACCAATATCTTACAAAATCTGAGACATATTATTTTATATTTCTTATACCTAATTATTATTATTATATTTATTTGATCTAAAAATTATTTAAAATATTTTCAAAAAATTTTTATGTATGGGTTTTTTCTTTCTTTTTTTTTTTTTTTTTTTTTGGTACCAGTGATTGAATCCTGGGGTTTTTTTAACCATTGAGCCACATCCCCACCCATTTTTCATATTTTATTTAGAGACAGGCCTCACTAAGTTTCTTAGGGCCTTGTTAATTTGCTGAGGCTGGCTTTGAACTCACAATCCTCCTGGATCAGCCTCCTGAGCCACTGGGAATACAAGTGTGCATCACCACACACTGCATATGCATGGATTTTTAAAGTTACTTTTTTATTCATTTTTAACTGATTTTCCTTTTAATCTGAGGACAAAATATGCATAAGAGTTATCTGTGCTATAAGAATGCTATATAATAAACCTCTTCAAAACTCAGTGGCTTGTGTTTAGTCTGCAGGCTTGCTAAGTCTTGTTGGTCTTGACTAAGCTTTCTCACGTTTCTGGAGGATATGAGGCAGTCACTTTGTTTATAGAGTGGTCTGCTGCAGAATGACAGGCTTGGTTTAGCCCTTCCACCTACCTTGAATGCCAGCAGCCAAGTTCTCATGGTGATGATAGGGAGCACAAGAGAATGTGAAAACTCACCAAATCAAGGCATCCTACCTGCCAGACTCAGATGGGAGTGAAATGGAGTTTGCTTTTCCACTCAGAGAAATGGCAGGGGATGTAGGAATGGTGAGGTACTGGATCATTACTGAGCTCAATCTACCACAGTAAATTATTAGTATTTTAAATATTTTTGAGTCTTGCTTATAAATTAGTATGTGATTAATTTTGAAAAATATGTAATGCAGTTCCATTTTTATTTTGCTAGTATTTTCCTGGTATATTTTGCCAAACATTTTATATTCAAATTTTCTACATACTTACATCTTGGATGCAAAAACCACATGGATCATAAATAAAAGGTCTAATAGTATTATGTTTGTTCTATAATTGCAGCACAGAATCCACTCACATACATAGTAATTATCAAAATATTTGTGTACATGCACCACACACTAGTGTGTGTTTTCTATTAACTCAGTCCTATGTTTCTTCTTTTTTCTTTTTCTTTTCTCCTCTTCTAGTTGGAAAATATGCACCTCACTTTTGTTATTTTGATCATAGCCATAAATGTTTCCATTTACAGTGTTGACATATCAGTATCTACGTTCGGTCAATAATAACCCATTTACAAAACAAAACCTTTAGCATATATAACTGTCCACTTACAATTTACACACTATTTTATCATGTATTTTTGTTCTAATTTTAGAGAAGTCACAAACTATGATTATTATTTTATGATTCAACAATTACTTAGAATAACTCATGTTCAACAATGCCTGTATTTTTGTTTTCTTCTTTCCTTAAGATCTCTCATCTCACACTACTTTTCTTCTTATAAATGCATGTCTCTTGAAATTTCTTTAGTGAAGTTTAACTGGAAGCATCGTTTCTTGTTATTTCTAAAATAAAAATATGTTTACTCTCTTTCTTCAAAGATGATTTTGCTGAATTTACAATTCCTGCGTGAGACTTAATGTCCCTCATCACACTGCAAATATGATCATACCGTCTTTCAGCGTCTATTGCTGCTGTTGGGTGTCTAACGGCCACTAATTTTGAACGAATCTGCTTTCTTTTCTGCTTCTTTTGAAATCTTCTTTGGTTTTCTTTCCTACAAACTTAGCATGATGTACCAAAAATTAATATTTGTCCTGCAGAATAATAAAAGTCCTGCATTAGAGGTGTGCTTGTGAATTTCTCAAAAGAAGAAAAATTTTGGTCTATTAAAATATTTTCCCCCCATTCTACTTTCTGGAACTGCCATTGTACATATATTAGATTGTGGCCTTTTCTGTTAACTCTTCATTTTCCCCATTCTCTTTGTGTCACTGTGCATAATTCCATATAATTTCTTCATCTTCAGTCCCAGATTCTTCCACCCCAGCCTCGTTTGTCATTGAACATTTCTATTAATTTTTAAAATTTCACTTATCTCCTTTGTTATTGACTCAATTTCTATTTTGTTCTCTTTTTATATATGCTACTTACTCTTCTACTTTCTTATTTCTTACTGATATTTTTGTCCCCTATTTGAACCATATTAATGATTTTAATATACCCTTCCTGTTCACTGCAATTTCTCTAATTTCTCATTTCTGATTCTTGTTTCTGCTTGTCTTGCCCTGCACCTTATAATCTTAAATATTTTATGTGCTTTATTGAAAGTTTACATTACATAAAACACCTAGAATTTTACTCATCTATTAGCTTATTTTTTTTTATTGTGAATATTCTTCAAGGACTGAGGTCCTTTGTGCATTCTTCCAAAGAGGATATGCATTTCTGGCAGATGCTTGGAGCGCTACCGACTTTCAACCACTTTAAACCAAATTTTTTTCTTCAGATATTTTGAGATGATGTAGATAGTATGAATTTAACTGCAAAGTGGCATAAGGGCCTATCTGTAGTTGTGTATTATTTGAAAGTTTTCAAAAAATTCATTCCACGGAGCACAGGTATTCTAGGCACAATCTTCCTTGCTTCTGGGGTGTGTGGGTGTTGTCTTGTCCATCCTCACACTGAATGTGTAGTCCTTTGGGGCTCCACAAATGTACAAATTTCTCATTCGACATTGTCTCCTTCCCTGCTTCTAAGATTTGTATACTGAATCCTGAGCTTTATAGGGTACTGAAAATAAGCCCTTAATTTTCCAAAGTTTGGCCAGTTATTTCAGAGTAAAAGCTTTCTTCATTTTTCCTTATGTTTTATTGTGTAACATCACCCTGAACCCCAATCCATTCTTCTTTCTTACCAACTCATTATACTGAATTTCTGAATGGGAGGATGGTTGGCCCCAAAAGTTATTTTTTTGAGTTTAATCTAGATGCTACTTGTTTTTAATGAATCAATGGATAATAAATCCAGAAATAGATTCTGAAAGTATATTTCAAGGAGAGGAGTTGTAGCTCCATAATTTTGCTTTCCAATTCCAAACAAATATCCAGAACTAACATAGATAATTCTTAAACCCTAGTGTTTAAAGACAGGAAGATTAGGAGAAGGGGAAGGAGAAGAAGTGAGAAGGAATGAAAAGCAAAACTATCAGTATTATAAGACCTTTTAATTCTGTGGAAATGAATAGTAAGGACAGAAACCACTTGGGTATGAAGCACTAACTTAAGGTCTATATTATCAAGTCGCATGTGGATAACTTAGTAAGATATTTGTGTACAATCAATATCATACCTTTCACATATGTAAAATAATTACTGCATTTAAATTTTTCAAATTTCATTTTAAAGATATTTTAAATATGTGTATTATAAATTGGTGATTTACATGTTTTTCCAACATCATGTTTTATTTATCATTAGGAAACTTGAGAAAGACTTCAAGGTAACAGTTTATCTGCTGATTATTCAACCAACCCATCCACCACTGCTTATGATAATAGCCCAAATAGGCTATATATCAATGACATGGAGATGAATTAGATAATTCCTTCAGAAGTTTGTACAAAATCAACAGAATCAATTCTTCAGTGATTCAAATACAGATGAAACATGATTTGACAAAGCATATAGAAAATCTGGGAAGCTCTTGGTCAAGGAAAGCTTTCTTTTTGAGAAAATGTTTGAGCTCATGCTTGTAATATAAATAGATATTGGTAATTTGGTGGGTGGGTAAGAGATAGTGTGTATCCCAGAGAAGGGATTTGTTTGGGTAATATCGAATGGTTTGGTGTGCTTACAGTAGACACCTCGCAAAATCAAGTGATTCTGTGTGTATCTAAATGAAGAGCATTGACCTTTTTTTAAAAAAAAAAAATCTGATTTTCATTTTCAAACATGTCTTTAAGACACTTTGGATTTAAATTGAGCTCAACTTAATCTGCCTGATATTTTCATAATTTATATGGGATTGGATCCCCATATTTAAGACTGTTGCACAAACATAAATGTGGAGAAATGAAAAAATAAAGACCAAACACATATCAGAATCAAAGAAGAAAGAGTGTGCAACTTTGTCATCTCAAAAGGAGAGAATCAGTTGAGAAATTACACACCAAAGATAGCTTTGAACTTCACAGAGATCAAGGAACAAAGGAACTCACTTAATAATTGAAAATCCATTCTTCCTCTTCAGAGAAAGTGCTCTACTTCTGAGTTTTCCATACACACTCACATCATTCACTTGCTACAGAATAAGATTTGTAAGTGATGGGATAAATGTGTTCAAGGACTGACTATTTCTCGTGAGGTGCTAAATGTTTCTGTGTACTAGTGATGTTCATGGATTCCTCCTGACAAGGTTCCTGGCCAGCCCCACTGGAAGCATGACTCTGTGTAGTTTCTTTCTTGAATGAGGGAACACCTATTCAGCAGTCCTGACTGCCCCTATCCAGAAACTTCCACATGGAGTCAGTGATTAGAGTTGATCCATCTCTCATATTTGCTGCTAGAACAGACCCTCATCAGTACCAACAACATTGTCCTTGGGTGCTGAGCTCAGGCACAAGGCACCCCATCCTCTAGATTCTGCAATACAATCTTCCATCTCTTATTCATCCCACCCCTGGGCAAAACAGCTGCTCACCCTGTTATCACCCTATGGGTAACAGTGACTGCACTATTTGTGTTATTTATTCTAAACTTCCAGCACTGATTCTCTTTATTAACTCTCTTCTGTTTGTTAAGAATATACTCGTTTCAGTTTTTCTGAATGGGAAGTGAAATGTAGCCCACACCATTGTGTAGTTTCTGGAGGGTAGTGGGCATTTCAGTTGGGGCCACGGATGGCACAGGCCTGGCCTGGGAGACATTTGTGATGTCAACGTCTCTTAATCTAAAAGAAGGTGGTACACCTGAGGATGCACATGGCAAGTGACCTTTCAAGGGAGGCACAGAATCAATACAGGAAGATCAAAAAGGACAGGGAAAAATCGAGGCAAGGTGGGATAAAGGGGTTCAGTATGGGAAAGGTGTGCAGCTGACAGCATTGACCCCTGACAGGAGCATTTCTTGAGCCAATGAATAAGGGCTCAGAGTCAGAGGAATACAACCCAAATATTGGCTTTCCTGATCCCAAAGCTACTGCTCCTCATTACTATACCACACCGCATTGCAGTGAAGGGTGGAAAATGTCAAGGGTTCTCTGCACTACACTATGCAATTCTCAAAGACTTTGGATTCTGCAGAATCCCTTGTGTAAATTGAAAACAAACTGGGCCATCCCACTGAAAAATGGTACCACTTTGTTTCCAGACTCTATAAAAGATAAGGATGCTCACAAAATCCTAACGTCATCTTAAAAAACACTAACCTCCCAATTAATAGAGGAACTGCAATTAGTACAATTTTACTTTAAAAGAACACGTGAAGCTACTTTGATGGAAGCAGGTATAAGGATTGGCCAAGGCTGTGGAGTTATAGGGACAAAGGCAGAGGGGAAAACCTAATATAAGAGGATGCCGGTGACATAGAGCAGTTGCTGGCTTTGCACAATGCACAGTAATCCAGAGATGATAGTCATTGTTTTGTGTTGGTTTCTTAGAGCATGATAAGCACATAAATCATGTGGCCAAACTTGTCCTGGAGAAGGACTTTGAGGAGCACCTACTCTGTGTCCTTAGTGCTCAACTGCTATTACTTGGAGATGCTAAACCATAAAATGCTCAGAAAAAAAAAAACACACACATGAATCAAGACAACTCCAGATTTTACTGACACCATTATCTTATTTACTAGTTATGTGAGAGCTAATTTTCTTTTCCAAAAGGCATTTTGTTGCAGAACAGACAGTATGTAAATGAAAACCCAGGCCCTATAATCCCCTCAGCATGTTCCACTAAAGGCTTTCAAATAAGTGGTGGTGGTGAGGGGGTGAGTTCATTTACATTTGGCTAATGGATCTAAGCCTTCTCTTTGCTCACAGAGTGCCCTATACATATTGTGATTGCTACCTTATAAGCATAACACCTTTACTAATGCCATTAATTTTCTTATCATTCTCTTATGTCAGAGCTGTGCTTCTGAAGTGTTGGAATCATAAGACATTCTTGTTGGTGTCCTTCCACCTCTGACAGGTCCAGGTAGAGAGATATTTAGTAAAAAGCTTGCAAATGACTCAACAGGTTGCCTGTGCCCAGACAAAAACCTGCTTGTGATATGATAGCATGGGTCACACAGGTGCATGCATTTTTAGGGTATCTAACATGCAGGTGGTACAGGCATGGTACCTATAATTCCCACCAGGGATTTTCAGATTATAGAGGAGGACATTTAGGCTAAAAGAGACAAGGTGTCTAGCCCTGTGTCCCACTGTGGGAGGAAGCAGGCTTGTGGACTTATCTCAAGACTACCTGGAAACTATGCCTCCTTCTCTCTGCCCCTGCTTGTAATCATCATTCCTGACGTCATATCTTTGGTCTTTGCCAACAATCAAAACTCATTTAATAGGGAACCACACAAATATGTTAATGAGAGAGACAAGATATATGGTGGAAAGAAAGCAAATTGAAAAGACAAAAGTGGATTTAAGTTCAAACTTTATCCATCTATCTATCCACTTCTTATCTATCCATCCATTGTCCATCCACCCACCATCTATTTATCTATTTATTCATTTACCTTTTCTATATATCCATCCACCCATCCACCTGTATGTTTATCACCTATCTATCCATCTGTCATTCAACTGTCCATCCATCTGTCCATCCACTATCTATCTATTCATCCATCCATCATGTATCTATCATAAATCATTTCAACCCTCTGAGGGGGATATTACTATTTTCTTTCCATGGCCATCTCTTGATGATCCCTCAAATAAGTTCCTGGGCCAAGATCAAGCCCTAAACCTGCACCCACAGTCTTTGTTTGTTGAGTTCACCACCCAAGCCTCCCCTCAGGCAACTATGGTGCTGTCACTCCACTGAACATCCTTGGGCCATTTCCTGGACTTATTGGAGGTTGCCAATGCATGCTCTAGAAAAGGTCATTGCTGATTTCTAATTGCACCACTGGCAGAAGATGGGTCAACAGGCACCTAGTCTGCTCTGTGTCATGACTTCCTACCTGTCTGAATGACAGTGATAGCTCAAGTGGCTTTTATTTTTGTTTGAATTGACACATAATATTTGTATGTGTTTACAGAATACAGGGTAATAATATATGTGCATAATGAGTAATGATTACACAATAGAAAAACTTCCATCTTCTCAAACACCATTTCTGTGCTTTATGAAACTTCAGGCTCTTTTCTAGTTACTTTGAATATATATAATCAGTTATCTTAGACTGTGAATTATAGAACATTTTAACTAATTCCTCTCATCTAACAGTATTTTGGTACCAATTATCATACTTTCCATTATGTCCCTCCTTCTTGTCCTCCCTAGCCTCTTGCAATCGCTTTCTACTTTGATAGATCAACAAATTTGTCTTTCAAAAATTAGTGTGGACATGTGGTATCTGTGCCTGGCTTATTTCATTTTATGTGATGTCCTCCAGTTCCACCCATGTTGCCACAATAACAGGATTTCATTGTTTTTTTTGTTTTCTTTTTTTTTTTAATGTGTGATGTTCTATTATTTGTCCATTTACCCATTGATGAATACCTTGATGATACCATATATTAGCTAATATGAATAGTAGTTCAATAAACAGGTATCTCTTTGATATGATTTCTTTTCATTTATGGATAGGTATCTAACCAAGTAAATCAAAACTACAATGATATTTTACATCACCCCAGAAAGAATGGCTACAATCAAAAAGACAATAAATAAATAAAAAATAGTGATGAGGATATGGAGAAAGAGGAACTCTTATATACTGCTTGGTGGAAAAATATATTTATAGAGTCATAGAGCACAGTATGGATGTTCCTCAAAAAACTTAAAAAAAATAGAACTACCATATGATCAAACAAGTTTTTCTTTTGTTTTGTTCATGAAAAGTCTTAAGTTATAAAACTCACCGGTCACCATGTATTTAAAAGTAGTACCAAGAGAGGATTGGCAAGTCATAAAGCCAAATCCAAGTCTAAACTGACAGCCTGGGAAGGGAAATGAAAAGCTAGCAATGTTCCTGGATGGACATCCCTGACAGATTTCCTTTATTGCAAGAGTTTGACATTGTGCTCATGGAGAGAGAAGTTCCCCCGCTGGTTACTAACAGTTCTAATCCGAATTGATGATGTCACATCAAGCTCAGTGACATTTTCCAGAGTTTAAAAAACTGCCAGGCTGGAAAACTGCAATACTGTCCACTAGGAAGGCAACTGACCCTGGCAAGGGTGCCATGCATTGTTTTACAAGCCACCAGTGTTATAAAAGGGTATGCAATTCAGAGTATATTTACCTGCCAACTTCTTCCTCTCCCTCTCTGGTCACATCCTCCTGTGATCTGTTACCTCTTCTACCTTCTGGTAGTTGCCATCAATCCTTGGCTTGTAGACAGACATATCACTCCAATCTCAGCTGCCATCTTCCCCTGGAATTCCTCTTTGTCCTGTCCCACCAGACCACACTCTCTATTGGGTGTTTACTACATTTACTATCACAACTAATGTGCTTATAATTCTTGCCACATCATATGTGCTTAGGCAATACTGAATGAATGAATAAATGAATGGATTCTAATCCTGAAGGCAATGTCTCTGAAAAAGAAGTTATTGCACATTGAGCTTTAAGATCCACAGTTCAGAGGTTCTGCTGAATGCAATCATCAGAACCTAAATGCAAATCCCAAGTCTAACAAGGAGCAGCACGGGGAGATGCAGCAAAGATCAGAGCTGAGGTGGTAATTGGATCAAAATGGAAACACCTAAGTATGCAGTGAAGACTTACTTTAGTAGGCATGGATGGCTTAAACCTTGAATCTTCCAAAGAAAGACCAATTCAGAGTGGTCATGTTGACTGGCTTCTGGGAGAAAACCTCAATGTCATACCTGATAAGAGTAGTCTTTTTTTTTTTTTTTGAGAGAGAGAGAGAGAGAATTTTAATATTTATTTTTTAGTTTTCGGCGGACACAACATCTTTGTTTGTATGTGGTGCTGAGGATCGAACCTGGGCCGCACACATGCCAGGCGACCGTGCTACTGCTTGAGCCACATCCCCAGCCCCTGATAAGAGTATTCTTATATGCCTGCAACCTTGAACCATGTGGTCTCAGTTTTATCAAATAGTTAACAATAGCAATAAACCTATGGTCTTGCTATTTGAGACCTCTAAGGCCCTGGGCCATATGGACTCAGATTGACCCCTGAGTAGCTAAGGTCAACTATGAAGGACCACATTTCTATGTGACTGATCCTTAGTAGAACCCTAGGCCCCAAGGCTTGAGTGAGAATTTCTGGTTGGGAACATTTCATATGGATTGTTGTACTCTGTTGCTGAATAATGAAGTCCCTGCACCACTCCACTGGGAGAGGACACCAGGACACTTAAGCCTATTTCTTCTTGGACTTTACCTTTTCTCTTTGTGGATTTAAATCTGTATGCTTATACTGTGATAAACCATAACCATGTGGATAATAGCTTTTGTTCTGAGACCTGTGAGTCGTTCTATCAAATTACTAGTATTATTGATTTTGGGGCCCCCAACACAGAATAAAACCTAGCAGAGCATGCCTAGCAAAGACAATTGTAAGAACTACAATGCATGGTGTATAGTAGGTGCCCAAGAAAACAGTAATTGAATGAGTGAATGATGGTGGTGGATTCATTCACAAGGCACCTTACTGAGGTTGGGGATGATTCAAGGTTTCTGTCAGACTAATCTTAAGGTCTGGACTCAGGGATGCCTAGTTTTTCATCCCTTAGGCTGAGATGGTCATCCCATCCCTTCTCCAAGGCTTCCTTCCTGCAAAATGGTGGGGCAGAGCCGTTGCACCCCTTGATGCACCTGCTTGTGCTACATTCTGCTCTCAGACGAGACACCTGGAAGCCTACCTGCTGACCCAGGATCTGTGTACCCTTATATCTATTCTTCAGCCTTTCCCTGATATGTTCTCTGTTGGGTGAGGTGAGTCTGCTGCAGGCCGGGAGGCATGGCGCCAAGCAGAGATGCCCCGAGTGTCTGCCATCTTCCTTGTGTTGGGCAGTGCTACAGCTTTGGCTGAATCCTATGGGTGGCCCTAGCTCCTTAGAGTGATCCTGCTATCCAGGCCCATGACATGGCCTCCTTCCTTTGTTCCTTAGTTAGAAACGGGGATGGTTTCCTGCTTTGTCAAACTCTGTGTTGTCTTGCCTCCCTGGTTGCAGGCATTTAGGAACCCAAGGTAGCTCCCCCTTTCCTGCCTGGGCCCTGAAAATTTTTGTATGTAGCCTGTTCCTGACAGGTGACTATAAGTAGCAGGAAAATAGCAGGGCCACTGGTCCATAAGGCAAACTCTCATGTTGCCCCTGAGAAGGAACACAGGGCCAGTCCCAACAGATCTCATGCCGCAGACAATAGGAACTAGGATGGAGATGACTCTTTACCAATTTTCACAGTTCCATGGTCATAACTGCACATTGCAGGAATAAACACAGGCATGGAGGTGAAGAGGAACAAGGAGAATGTGGGGCAGGTGGCTCAGTTGGAAGCACATTCCCAGACTCACTTCTCCTATGATTCCTTGTTAGTGTTGGCCACAAGGGAGGCTTGCAGCTGTAATTTTATGCTCTTAGGACAGGGATGGCAGTGTAGCCCAATAGCAGCTCATGAAAACTGCCACTTACCTGCAGGCTCATTTAGTTGATATGGACAGCACCAGACCTGTATGTCTCTGGTTTCCTTTGGGTGTCTTCCTTCAGCCTCTACAAAGTCTGGTTGGCTCTGAGGCAGCTCCATGGCTTCTACAGAGCACCCACGGCACCAAGCTGATGGTGTCCAGGCAGGGTGTCCAATTTGTCCTTGTCCTCACCTAGTTTTTTTGCTTTTCCTGCATTTTTTTGGCTGACCTACAACTGGGCTCATGACCTCAGTCTCAATACTAGACACAGGGGCAGCAGCCTCCCCAGTAACCCCATTAGCTCCCACACCAGGGAAGGTCCACTCCTACCACAGATTCCTTTTTCTACATCACCTGAAGTGGCTTGGCTTCTCTAGTTGACCCCTGAAAAGCATGGAGTGGACATTTGTTCACTTGAGGGTAAAAGGAAGGTGTAGGGTAGAAAAAGAAATTAGAAATGCACACAGAGGGACCCATCAGACCAGGTCCAGGATGGCTTCTTCCCCTGCCGTCCAGGTTTCCTGTGGCAAGGACCCTACAGTTCCCTTTCCTGTGGCTTGTTATATGCCCTGAAAGAGAACAGAAGTCCCCTTTGCAGAGAGCCCTGGGAGCACCTGAATCTGGGGTTGTGCCCTGTCACAAATAGATGCTCTGCACGACTGCCCGCAGGTTCGGTGGAGACCAGGAGATGGAATCATGATCCAGGAAGGACTTTCTCCGTGACAGCTCTCAGCCCATAAGTTCTACTTAAGCTCAGAAATAACTCAGAGCCCAGTGGGGGCTTGTAATTGATGAGCTCTGCCAGCCAGCACGTTTCCTTACTGCAAATGGGCTCTGCTTGGAAAGTTGATTTATTTATATTTTATGGCTTATTTTGTGGTGAAGAAAAATCAATAAAGGCGTACATTTTTACATTTTAAATGTGCCAGGCAAAATCAGAGCATCGTCAAATCTATGTTTTACGCTCTCGATTTCCAGAGGTGAATGGGTGTAAATGAAATTCGACTTTGACTTGGAAATCACCCCGGGGCTTTTCCCTGTCTCAGGTCTGGTCCTTGAAGTGGAGCACAGGGGAGAAAGCTTGGTGAGTCTGCCAGCCTCAGCCACGGGCACTTTCCATGCCCAGCAGTCCCTCTGTTCACCTGGTCGGCTAAGACTACAGAGGAGAATGTTGCAGAACTGGGGGTGCCCTCGGTGCTCACCCCTCTTCAACTTTGTCCATTCAGAGAGCAGGACAGTGGGCCTGACCCTGGGCTCTGTTTGTGGAAGTGGAGCTTCTGAGTCTTTTTTTTTTTTTTTTTTGCAAAGTCACTTCTGGGTAGGAGCCACCGTTGCTTCACTTTGACATTTCCACCTTGCTATGCAAGTGGCACAGGGTGAAGAAAGATTGGTGCTGCTTCTTTGTAAAGTACTGAAGACCTACTATGTACTAACTTCAGAAGAAGAGAGAAGGAAATTCTCCTTTGTCATTCTTGCACTTGAGTCTTCTCTTTGTCCTCTGTCTCTATCCATCTTTCTCTTCCTATGTGTTGATTTCTCAGTTTCTCTCTTTTCTCTCTTCTCCTCTCCTCCCCTCTGCTCTGCTCCCCTCCCCTCCCCCCGCTCCTGTGTACCCCCGTCCTCCTCTCCTGGCTTCATCTCTTTCCTTTGTGAATATGTGAATATGCCCAAGTCAACCCACCTTAAAACAGGTACCTCATCCCTTCTTATGGACACACAACCTCTCTGTACCACACTGCCCTCCCCTCCCCCTTCTGCCACCGTCAGAGCCATTTTTAGCCTTACACTCTCCATGCTCAGCTGTCCTCCTTCACATGCTCACCCCTGTACCTTGCACTGAGGGCCCTTCCACTCTCAGCTCCCTGCTTCCCTGATTCCTTTACCACCGGTTCAGTAGACACCTTTCAGTCAACAGCTGTCCTGGAGATTCCGTATCAGTGAATGTGGCTCACTTTCCGTGTTGTACACCTCAGTTGTTGGGGTCCTTCACGTCATTGTTAGTTTACCTTCTTTCTGACCTGGCCTCTGACACCTCCACTGGCTTCATTTTCCTTCCCCTGTCCCTTACATGTTGAGTTCCTTGGGGATTCTGTCCTGTCCCTCTTTCCTTTATCCTCCATCCTGGGTGATTTCCTTCACTCTCAGAACTCCATTTTCACATAACCCTACTCAATATTTCCAGCCTAATCTCTCTTATGTGGTCTTGGGACTTGTTACCATACATCCAGACTCATGATGGAGATTTATTCTTGCTGAGCACTGCCCTTCCTCACCTTCTGCTCACCTTGATTCCACATTTGCACAGGTAGCATAGCCCTCGGAATAGGTTTAGAAGCTAGGAATGTGCGAGCCACTCTGTCCTCCATTTGTATGTGAGAGGCTTGCTTGTCTACTGAGTCCCTGCAGTCCCAGTGTCTACACTTGGTGGCACCTAATAACCCAATGGTGTCTATTTATTTCTCTCCCTCGTACCACCAGACTAAAAGCTACCCCAGGCCTGGACCACATCTAAGCTAACATAGGCTCTCCACCTGTGAGTTAGGGCTTCCCAAGCAGAAGGAATGCAAGAAATGCCTTCTATCTACAGGAGTGAACAAAGAAGAGGAGAGAATACATCTACGCTAAAAGTGTTAGGTGATAGAGTCTCAATTTATGTTCCGAAGTATTAATGGAGAACCAAGATAGGATAACTAATTTTGACAAAAAGAAGTGGGTCAGGTTTCCCAGTTGGAAGGGCTATCTGAGATGGAACACACCCATAAAGAGAATTCAACCTCACAAAGGAAAAATGGCAATTCAGGAAGAGGGAATAAAATGAGCAAAGCAAACAGAAATTCTCTCTATATATGAGAATTCCTAAGCTGCCCTGGGTTAGCAGTTTATAGCAGGGTAAGGGAAGGATCCAATGGTTCCTCAAAACTGAAGTGGGGGTAGGATGTGTTCAGCATGCTGAAGAGTTGGAGCATTAAGGTGAAGCCTACAGGACCCGTAGTACAATGACAACTGGGAACGGTCCCCTGTGATGTGCACAGAGAGAGACTAGCATGCCAGGGACAGAGAGAAAAAGCACCTATCATTCTCATCCACCTGAGAGAAGGCAGTGCCCAACTAAAGCAATGGTAGTATAGAGTGCAAAATAAGAGCTGGGAACACAGAGCTCTTCTGATTCCAAATACACAAGAGATGTACTTGGAAGTGAAAAGGTTGGGGAAGCCTGAGATACTCCAGGGATTTCCTTGTGTCTCCCATGTGAGACGAGGTGAAGGGAAAAAATAATTACCATCTATATACCCAAGTAGAGTTACAAAGGACTTTTTCATGCATTATTTAATGTAATTTTTAAATTGACTTCATAAATTGGGTATCATGGAAAATTAAGTCATAAAAAGACTACAGTTTAACATATATGTAAGACCCTGTGGGATTCCCCTGGAGCTATGTCCATCAGGAGCCAGATGTTAGATCCTTGATGTTTGGGCAGAGACTTGGGCTAGAGAGGCATGTGTGGAGCGATGACTCTCTAGGTCAGGGTAGCTGTCCTGGGTGTCTTAGTCACACCTAAAGGAAGGTGGCATAGGGACAAAAACTAGTAAAGCCAGAACATTGAATCCAAAGTCCCTTTGGGCAGAATAAAATAAAACATTTAGACTGAAAGAAAAGAGCAGAGGGGGAAGTGAGAGAGAGGTAGTGGCAGAGAAGGGACTTCAAGGGGCAGCATCTGGATACTGTCTCTTGGGGCAGATCAAGGAAACTGAGAACTTCTTCCAATCCTCTGCTTTATCTCAAGAGAGGCATGTACAGGTTCTGCCTGGCAGGGAAGCTTATTCCGTGGGTTGGAAGGCATGAAGAACACCACGACTTGGATATTACTTTTATATCCATATGTTGGAAGGCCACAGAGATTCAGCAAATATCTCGTAACAATACTGAGAACCAGCCATTACTGATCTTTGAGTGATCTCCCCCCAAGACTGAGGATGCTGAACTGAGTCTCATGTCACTGGCAGATCCATGCGATTTCCAGTGGGACAAGTTGTCATCACCAACGCTCAGTTCAATGTCCAGGATTTGCACCTATGGCAAAATGGGGGTAGACACCCTTTTGCTGAGCAGATACTATGTTTTACATTACAGAAATAATGGCTGTAGGCCTTCTGATCTCTCCTTCACCTAGACACCACCCCACCTACCACCATTGTTTATTTCTCTTTCACTACTTACTTGAACCAGGGCAGCCTGGTCAGCACAAGAGAGGAGGCGGTCAGTGGTCAATTGCTGCCTGGGGGAATAATAGCAAATTTTTAAAGTGTAGGGTGACTGTGGACCGGGAGATCCTGATGTCTCTTCTGGACATGTAAATCCTCACTTTCTCTGTTGTTTCAGAAAACCAGGCCATGAGCTTGGTGAAGATTTCTTCAATCACATGGGACCTGCAGAACCAAGGACAGTTCCCATGATACCCAGGAACCAGGCCAGGAGCCTTGACTCTAAACATGGAGGGCATTCAGAGCATCCAGATGAACAAAAGAAGGGATGGGCCAACCATCTAGCTAGTTGAACTGGCTAGATCGTGCCTCATTTCAGGGTGATAAATTACAGAATCAGCACTCCTAAAATGACAAAACAAGGGATGTGGGGGAAATATAAATTGGTACATTTAAAAAAAACGTTCAGCCTGTCAGTAGGGTGGGAGAAGAGAGATGCTGTGGATCTAAACAAAATGTTCTAAAGAAAGAAAGGGCAACCTTTTTAAAACTACCAGATGAGATGAAAGGGAAGAAGGGTGACATCCTCAGGATCCCAAAGCCACAGTGCTTGCTGTCAAAGAACCTACATGAAAACAAGTAGAAAGCGAGCAAGCACTGAGGAGCGCTCTGATGTGGGATTCAAGCCTGTGTAGCACTTTAATAAGAAAAAGTCAAGGAACAATACAGAGAGATGATGAGGGGGTAGCTGAGAACCATAGAGGAGGAAGAACAGAGAGCTGACCCAGGAGTCAGAAGTCCTCCCAGCCCTCACCAAGACGTTCAGAGCAACAGCATCTTTTCAAAATGATAAAAAGTTGATTTTTTTTCTTGATTGGGCAGATACTTTTTAGAATCTCAGGAAGAAGGAAGAAAACAGATGGCCTACTAGGGAATAAACTTGAGGCCAGGTCCTGCTCTCTGGACATCAAAATCTAGCAGAGCAGGGAACAACTGTCACGGGTTCTTACACTGGTTCTTGGAGCTGCAGGACATAATCAGCCTAGTTGGCTTCATGTAAAAGGCCATTCTTAACTATGCAGGTGTTAAAAAATGGCACCACTGTGTTAGCTTTCTTTCATTTTAAATACTTGAGATAATCAACTTGGATAAAGGAAAAGTTGTTGTTGTTTTTTTTTATATCTCTCTCTCTCAGTTTTGGAGGTTCTAATCCATGACCGATTGTTCCCATGGCCTTTGGGTACATCATGGCAGGAACAGGTGGTGGGAAAAGCCACTCACCTCATGGCCAAAAAGCAAAGAAGGGCAGGGGGTGGTATCCCACAATCCTTTTCAAGTTACATTCCCCATCACCCAAAGACCTCACCTCTTGAAGTTCCCACCCCTCTAATAGGGCCACCCTGAGGACCAAGGCATTAACATGTGGGCCTTTTGGGAACACTTAATATACATACTAGAGCATCAACCCATGTTTCTCCTTGAAAAAGAACTATCTAAAGACAAACCCCAATTGGCCAAGAGACTGAGTAATAATAATTAGTTCTGAACCATCAGGATGCATGTCATTGCTGTGCAATGAAACTGTAAACCATTACTTGGCAAAGCTGTTACCTACTGTAAGAAAAATTGATAATAGCATTTGAAGCTGCGATCATGCATTATATTAATAGGGATCACAAAGTAGAAAGAAATTTTGAGGAATGAAACTCTGATAAACATCTTCTTATACTGAAAGATTTAGAAATATAATTTATTTTTTTTTCTTTGGTAAGCGTAAAATTGTAATAAAATAGATATATTTTTTTAAAACATAGCTTGATGGTAATCATGTTTATTCCGAATCTTAGAAAGAAAATGACAAAATGCCATTGTTTATTTATCAAATGATAGAAGACTAGACATTTGAGTTTTCACAATAAACATAAATAATTTGAACTCTCAAACTTAAAGATAAATTCTCATTGACATAGAAAAAACAAAAATGCAACACTGTACATCTTATGAGAACCATGATCAAAACAATATGACATAAATCTGCACCGCATAGGCAGTGCATTAGCACAAAACACAAGTTAAATGAAGAGCAGAGTTAAATTCAAAGAACACAGGGAAGCATAACATCAGGCCTATATATTTGTGAAACACAAAATAAGCCCTTTTCTACCAGAGAATCTCTCACAAGCTTGAATTCAGAGACTAGCCCGTGACCTCATATTCCAGCTTCAACACATAGGCAACAAAAAAGTCATATTGGATTAATAGCAATCTGTAAGGCACAAAGACTCTATCACACACATGCATATGATTATCTTCTCTGTGACTATAAGGAGATGGAATTAATTTTGCTCTGAGAAATGTCTGGTATTTGCAGATCCAATTAAATTAATATCCCAGACGCTATCAACACACTAGATGCATCAAATGTCTATCCTTGCTGACCCTTTTAAAAAAACTCTACTCCAGAAAATAAATAAAAATGAAAGCCTGAGGCATGTCTCAAATCCCCAAGCTCTGTTATCAGAGCTCAAGAAGACCCTTTCATGGAATAAAGATTAAATCAGAAATGGAAAACTGGAGTCCTGGAAAGAATATGATTTGTTTTATTTATTTTTAATTTTTTTTAAATTTTTTATTGTTGGTTCTTCAAAACATTACATAGTTCTTGATATATCATATTTCACACTTTGATTCAAGTGGGTTATAAACTCCATTTTTACCCCGTATACAGATTGCAGAGTCACATCATTTACACATCCATTGATTTACATATTGCCATACTAGTGTCTGTTGTGTTCTGCTGCCTTTCCTATCCTCTACTATCCCCCTCCCCTCCCCTCCCCTCCCCTCTTCTCTCTCTACCCCCTCTACTGTCATTCATTTCTCCCCCTTGTATTATTTTCCCCTTTCCCCTCACTTCCTCTTGTATGAAATTTTGTATAACCCTGAGGGTCTCCTTCCATTTCCATGCAATTTCCCTTCTCTCTCCCTTTCCCTCCCACCTCTCATCCCTGTTTAATGTTAATCTTCTTCTCCTGCTCTTCGTCCCTACTCTGTTCTTAGTTACTCTCCTTATATCAAAGAAGACATTTGGCATTTGTTTTTTAGGGTACAAGTGTACCCTTTTCCCCACATCCTCGCCAGCACTTGTTGTTGTTCGACTTCATAATGGCTGCCAATCTTACTGGAGTGAGATGGTATCTTAGGGTGGTTTTGATTTGCATTTCTCTGACTGCTAGAGATGGTGAGCATTTTTTCATGTACTTGTTGATTGATTGTATGTCCTCCTCTGAGAAGTGTCTGTTCAGGTCCTTGGCCCATTTGTTGATTGGGTTATTTGTTCTCTTATTGTCTAATTTTTTGAGTTCTTTGTATACTCTGGATATTAGGGCTCTATCTGAAGTGTGAGGAGTAAAGATTTGTTCCCAGGATGTAGGCTCCCTATTTACCTCTCTTATTGTTTCTTTTGCTGAGAAAAATGGTACAGAATAGAGGACACAGAAACCAATCCACAAAACTACAACTATCTTATATTTGATAAAGGGGCTAAAAGCATGCAATGGAGGAAGGATAGCATCTTCAACAAATGGTGCTGGGAAAACTGGAAATCCATATGCAACAAAATGAAACTGAATCCCTTTCTCTCGCCATGCACAAAAGTGTATTCAAAATGGATCAAGGAGCTTGATATCAAATCAGAGACACACCGTCTGATAGAAGAAAAAGTTGGCTACGATCTACATACTGTGGGGTTGGGCTCCAAATTCCTCAATAGGACACCCATAGCACAAAAGTTAATAACTAGAATCAACAAATGGGACTTACTCAAACTAAAAAGTTTTTTCTCAGCAAAAGAAACAATATGATTTGTTTTAAAACACCACACACACACACACACACACACACACACACACACACACACACCCCTCAACATAAAACTCACATCTATAGAAGAATTAACTCAGATTATACATTTAACATATAAAACCATAAAATATTCAGGAAAATTAGGAGAAAATATACAAGATCTATTGCTAGGAAAATAATTCTCAGACTTGACACCAAAAGTTTGATCCATTCAAGGGGTGAGGTACTCCATCAAAATTGGAAACTTCTACCCTGCACTAAAACTCAGCTAAAAGGATTATGCAAGCTACAGAGAGGAATAAAATATTTGCAAATCACCTATCTGATGAAGAACTAGTAACTAGATTATACAAAAAAAACCTGAAAAATCACCAGTAAAATATTAATTCAATTAGAAAATGGACTAAAAGCATGAATAGATATTTCCTTGGAAAGGATATGCAGATGGAAAATAAGCACATGAAAATATATTTAATATCATTAGTTGATTTGGAAAATAGAAATTAAAATCACAACCATAATGAGATACTACTACACATCACTGACTAACATAAAAAGTAATGCTTGCTAACATAAAAAAATGATGACAACACCAAATCCTATAAAGGATGCAGATAAAGTGGATCACTGATACATTACTGATGGGCATGTAAAGCTGTGCCATAAACATTGAAAATTAAGCAGTTTCTTGAACAGCCAAATATGTACAACTATAAATTAATAATGGTCTTTTTGAATATTCATCCCAGAGAAATTACACTTATACACACAGAGGACCATACATGTGTATTATACTTAGCAATTCAACAATCAGGGTGAATCTAGATGTTTTTCAATGGGCAAATGGTAAACAATCTATGCTACATCTGTACAATAGAATACACAGAAATTAACAAAATATTGGCATTTTCAGCAATTTGAATGAATCTTAGGGAGTCTTTCTGAATTATAAAAAGGCACTTACTTAACATTCTCAAATATCAAAATTAGGTAAATGAAGAATAGATTAGTGGTTAGATTAATTACACAGAAATTAACAAAATATTGGCATTTTCAGCAATTTGAATGAATCTTAGGGAGTCTTTCTGAATTATAAAAAGGCACTTACTTAACATTCTCAAATATCAAAATTAGGTAAATGAAGAATAGATTAGTGGTCACCAAGGTTAGTGAGAGAGCAGGAGGGAAGTGGGGGTACCTACAAAAGGAGAACATGATGAACGACCCCAAGACTGGGATCCAAATTGATGCCCTCCATGTTTATACAAATAAGTCAAATTAAACTCTACTGTCATGTGGTACTAAAATAAAAAAAGAAAGAAAGAAAAGACGGTGGTGGTGGTGGTGGTGAGGGGATCTCATGAAAATCAAAGGAATAACAAGAGAGTAGAAATCAAGATTCAGGCTCTTGGTGTGCTCATAACTACTGGGATGTCAATCTTTATTGCTTTTAACTATTCTAATTATTTTTTCCTTTTTACATATACTTTTGAATAATTTCAACTCTACTTACCCCCTAAAAATATCCTTATGGGAGTTTGCTAAGAAATGTTAGAAGAATCAATTTCTTCATTATGTTGATTCCTTCAATACAAACATGGTATTTCTCCACATTGATTTAGATCTTTGATTTCTTTCATCAGTGTTTTATTGATGAATTCTCCATGCACAGAGCTAGGAAATATGTTTGTATACTAATGTGTACATATTAATGTGTGTATAGTTCGCTACCTAGTTATGTGTATACATATGTTAAAATAAACAAGAGAATAGTGATATCCATGACCAGAAACAATACCATAGGAGTAATTCCAGTCCTTCCTATCCTTGCTTATTTTTTAAATCTTCAATTGAATAGAAATCTAGTTCCCACTTCATACAATTTATTTACCTTTTTTTTCAGTTCTAATATACATGTACTGCACTTTCAGAATTACTGAACTACTGGTATGAGAAATATGTGTAACAACCAGAGTACAACATTGATAGAAGTTTTTTTCATCTTGAATCTTCAGGTTGCTAGTCAAACCACCATTTTCCAAGGTCAGTTCCTTATTTCTCAAATCCCTTCAGATAGGTTATATTACATATTTCTAATATAGTTGGATTCATTGGTCACAGTCTGCATTCCACCTGTGAATCCCCTAACATTCTTAGTTGAGGTACTTTTTTTCCAATTTGTATAAGAGAAAATTCACTTCTTATTTGTATAATTGTATACTTTTTCTGCCATCAAGGCTTTTTCAGTTTAAATTTTTATGTTGACATAGTTGTCAACTCACAAGCAGTTGTAAAGTAATGCAGGGAATTCTCAGGTGTGTTTACCTGTATCCCCTCAAGGGCAGGATCTTACAAGTACAGTATCACAATAAGGATACTGATCCAGACAGAGTCCAGAGAGAGGCTCCCTCATATTGCTCTCCCTTCATCCCCACCCCCATGAACACAGTATATCATTTCATTTATTTAAGTTGCTGTTTGTTTTTAACAACATTGATAATTTTCAGCATACAGACCCTATACATGTTTTGTTAAATGAATGCCTCAATTCAATTTACCAGCTAATAGGAATTCATACTTTATTATTTTTATTTCTAAAATTTTTATTCTTTGTTTCTTACAGACAAGAGGCTCCAAAGTCCAAGGTGGAGGAGTCTGCATCTGTTCAAGGGCCTTTGTGCTGGTCATCCCATGGTGGAAGGCAGAAGGGAGAGTGAGAGAGCAAGAGAGGACCGAACTCACTTTTTTAACTAATCCATTCTTCTGATAACTAACCTACTCCCTCCAGAATGATACTAATTCAGAAGAGTGAAGCCTTTATTACCTAATCACTCCATGTTAGGCCCCACCTCTCAAAACTGCTGCATTCCGGATTAAGTTTTCAACCTTAAATTTGGATGAAACACAAAAACCACAACACTTAACAAAGGTGAATATGCATTTAACATGGAACCCAGTAATTCCCCTTGGAGACATTGACCCAAGAGAAATGAAAGCATAGGTCTACACAAAGATTCACACATGAATATTCACAGCAGCTTTACTTGTAATGACCAAAATGTGGAAATAGCACAAATGTTCTCCAGCACATAGTGGAAAACAAATTATATCCACACAATGAATGCTACTCAGAAACATAAAGATATAAAATATATTAAAATACTATGGAAATTTTTTTAAAATTTATGATAAATAGAAAAGCCCATCAGAGAGAGAAAATATACTGATAGATGAATTGTACTCTCTATAAGCAGTTCTATAACAGAAAAAAATAAGCTATGGTATAGAGATTTTATTCATGGTTGCTTGAAGTAGGAAGAATTGACTGTGAAGGGGTATTAAAGCATTTTTTGGTGATGCAATTGAACTGTTTTGATTGGTTTAAAGTTTCCATGGGTGAGTAAATTTGTGAATAAACATCAAACTACACTTAAATGGGTGCATTCCATCATATATAAATGATTACTCAGTACTTACGACTTTAAAAGACAAAACCAAAAAAAATTTGTAATAATTTTCTTGAACGAGACAATTTTTCTGCAAGCTTTTTTTCCCCCAGGAAAATATGAGCAATAATAACTCATACTGAATTGACTTAAAATTGTAAATTAATCCAAGATGTCTCCATTGTGTGAAGTGTCATGGAGTGAATAGATTTGCAAAGATATGAAAACTTAATGTAGACGCTGAGTCAAGCCCAGGAAGAGGAGTGGGGTGGAAATGGGCATGTCTGTGATTGTGAAGGGGCTCAAGGGAGGATGTTAGGGAGGATATGGACACGAGACCTTAGACATCCAAATCTACCTGTTCACACCAGTCCCCTCCCAAAGCATATTACCACAGAAACTTGTGCTACATTTTAGGGAAAAAAAAGAGAAAGAAAATTAATGAGAACATTTAAATATTATCTTGTTCTTGAAAAATCAGACAAAATGTATAAAAGACTCCCAGTTTTGCTATAGCTCCTGTTTGGCAGCTGTAGGTCCCCATACCTTATCTCGACTGCAGAATCTGGAAAGGATCATGAGTATTGATTTTGGTTGGAATTATCTATGTCTGATCAATTACTCTTCAAGCATTTCCTTTCTCTGGTGATATTGCCAAGCTTTGCAAAAATCTAAATGTGAGAATAAGATCCCTAACTTTTACCGTGGGCTCTATCCATGCTGAGATGCCATGTGATAGATTCCTGGGCCAAATACATTTGGCAGTGTTGTTCCTAGAGAGGAAGAAGGAGAAGAAGGGATTCCCCCCCCAAAAGAACACAAGGCAGAGCCAGTCTGAAGTGAAGCCAAGGAAGGCACTGAGATCCAAGAGGAATGAAGTTGGAAGGATAATAATACACCATGGGCTAGAAAGTAGCAAGGTCAGTAAGCAGCAGCAGTTTTCCATATGGTTTAGAACCAGGGATCAGGCTCCACGTGCACAAGCAAAGCCCTCTATGGGGTAAGGACTGACTGGATGAAAGCTATTCCACACACGGTCATTCAGCAAAAGGCAGTGTATTTCCTTCTCCATTTATCAGCCAAAAACTATCTTCCAGTAGCTCAGAATTTCCATTATTCCCTTATACACTTAAGTTTTGATGAGACGACATACTCTTAAATCTCAGGAGAGGTCCATCAGGAACCATGTGCCCAAGCCAGATGGGCTCAGGTATGGCTGGCAGACCAGGAGCCACTGCCTGAGGTGGCAATCAGGAAGCTGGTCACCTCTTGGCTAGCTGAGACTACAGGGAAATAAAGGGTGGGGATACATCATGATGTGCACTATCAAACACACTTACCTCTGAGCCCCACAGTGGTCCCAGTCCACTTCTCTGACTTGTGTTTTTAAAAAGAGTTCATAGATACAAAGACAGAATGAGCCTGAGAAAGACAGACCATTCTGGCTAGTGGGCTCAATTCAGGAAGATGCATTTGAGATTTCACTATACCACTGGGGCACAGAGCAGAGTAGGGTAATGATGACAGTGGGAAGTGCTGGAACGGAGAGGTAACAGAATGGTACCAATGGCACAGAAAATAGGAGAGAACCCACACTGAGCAGGATGAAGGCTGTGCTGGGCAGGATGGTAGCCCATTGCCAGGCCTCGGAGCTTCTGTTAAGCTCTCATGCACCTGGAACTCCAAGTATGTTTTATTTTTGTTGCTAAAAAATAAGTGAAATGTCAGAGCCTTGGGGGTCTGTGGTTAACATGGAATCAAGCCTAAGGGAAGGGAATTCGGGCTGGGAATATCTCAGGGGGGACTCGATGAGAGACCCAGTGTGTTCACATCATTTTCTGAACCCTGCAGTTAGCAAAAACCATCTCAGAGAGCAGGAGGATGAGGCAGGACCCTAGTTTGAGGGGATGTGAGATTTTTAGACTCATTGGCAAGTCCAAGTAACAGTGAAGGTCATTTGACAACCCAACTGACCACTAAGCAGGACTTCACCCTTATGTTTCACTGTTGCACACTTGGGGAGGGGACCACAGAGGTCAGACAGTCCTTCATGGAGTTTCACCAAAAACCAAGGGGCAAAAGTGCAAAGCACATTGTTATCAAATAGCTTCAAGGTTCATGTTCAAGATTAAATGTTGTAGATGAAATATAAAGTATATACAGTGTTGAGTGAAGTAATGAAGTTTAAGGTATTGCCTTATGAAATAGCAGGCTACAAACATACTTTCTTAAGAAATTAAGAATTATAACTATCCTGATTATAGCCCAAGTCATATGTGGGATATTTACTTTCCCTTCCGTGTGTTATTCCGTGAAGATGGGCTCATTCCAATAGGCTAACAAGGAAGCTAGCTATTGAAATCCCCAGCTGCACAGCATAGTGTTAAGGAATAGATTTGTTTTAAATTTTAATTTGTGCTTTTGTATTGATATTACGTAAAAGTACTATTCATTTCTTATATTGATATGAAACCTTTCTAAACTCACTCAATAGTTCTCATAAGATTAGTTTAATGGATTTCATTGGATTTTCTATGTAGATGGTCATGTCATGTGTTGCCTGTGAATGAAAATGCATTTACCTCTTCCTTTTCCACCTAAGCCTCTTTTACTCTTTTTGCTCCTATTTCACTAGCCTATTAAATTGTCAATACAATGCTGACCAGAAGTGGTCATCTGTGCATATTTCTGTTCTTAAAGGGAAGAGCATTCACTCTTTTGTCATTATCACAATGTAACCAACAGGTTATTTGTACATGTATTTTAATCAGTTTGCTGTAAGTTTTGAATCAGGATTGGCTGCTAAATTTTGTCAATGCTTTTTCTGCCTCGATTGAGAAGATAGTCTTTTTTGTTTCCCCTCTAGTCTGCCAACATGATGAATCACATAAATTGCTTTTTGAAACTTAACTCCATTTGGTCTATTATGTATTACTGGGATTGATTTGCAAAACGCACAGTTTTTTGCATCTATAATTATAAGTAATATTCACCTGATTGTTTCATACTGTCTTAGGCTAGTTTTGATAGGACAGTAACAAAGGCAACACAAGACTTGAAACGTGTTCCCTTCTCTTAAATTTTTAAAAGTTTGTGTTGAATCGCCATGATTTTTCTTGTTTGAATGTTTCATTTGATTCATCAGTGAAGATAAGTGAGCATGAAATTTTCTTTTCGGGATAGTTTTAACTACAAGTACAATTCCTTAATAGATATGAGACTTTTCAAGTTCTTTCTTCTGAGTATGCTTTGCTAGTCTGTGTCTTTTAAGAAATGTATCCATTTTACTTAGGTTGTTGGGTTTATTAGCATAAAGTTAAAACTCAGTTCTTTAATCCTATTTGTATTTGCAGATACTAAAGTGATACTACCTCTTTCTTTCCTAATATTGGTGGCAATTTTTATCTCTGTTTTTTTTTTTTTCAGCGTAGGTAGAAGTTGATCAACTTTACCAATCTTCTAAAAAAATCAGCTGTTGTTTTCATTGATTTTCTCTATGTTTTTTTCTTGTTTCCTTTCTTTTCCCTTTGAACTTGATCATTTCCTTTCTTCTATTTATTCTGGCTCTCATTTGCTATTGTTTTTCTGATTTTCTTATTTTCAAATTGAATTAATTGATTTGAGACCATTTTTCTACTCAAATTGAGTTAAGAGTTGTGAATTTTCCCATTAGTAATGCTTTGCCTGCATCTCACAAATTACTAAATCAGTCTTCATCCCAAGAATAAACTCTTTTCAGTCATAGTATATAATTAGAATTATATGTTGCTGAATTGTATATGCTATTATTTTCATAACATTTTTTTTGCATCAACATTTATTAACTATTGGCATATAACTATTTTGTATGTACTTTGTCTTGTTTGGTATCAGATCAACATGGCTTCATAAAATGAATTGGAAGAAATTTCCTTTTCTTATAAGTTTTTCAAGACTGTAAGTAGAATTGAAATTATTTGTGCAAAATTCTCTAACAGAATCATCTGGATTTGTACAACTTTTAAAAATTGATTATAAATTAAAACTTCAGTTTTCCTAAAATTATAAATACAATCACTTAAATTGTATTTTATACTGAGTGAGTTTTAGAATGTTATACATTTTTGAGGTATTAATCCATTTTGTCTATACTGCATATATACATGTGTAGAGTTATTCACGGTATATTACAAATTTATTCTCTTGGTGGCTGCAATGTCTATTATTATATTCCCAATGTCATTCCTAATATTGGTAATTTGATGATTTTTCTCCCCTACCCCACTCCCTCTCTTCCTCTTCTCTCTTTATCTAGTTCCTTTGGCATTCCCTTTTTGTTCTCTGTTTTGCTAGAGAATTTTCAACTTTATTAATTTTTTTGAAAGAACTAGCTTTTGTATAATTAATATTTTTAATGTTTTCCTGTTTTCAAATTTCCTGACTTCCCTGTTATTACTGAAGGGAATTTTCAGAATGATTCTGGCTTGACAGTTCTTCCCTTCAGCGTTTGCAGAAAATGTTGAGCCACTTCCTTCTGG
Source organism: Marmota flaviventris (assembly GCF_047511675.1). Lineage (NCBI taxonomy): Eukaryota > Metazoa > Chordata > Mammalia > Rodentia > Sciuridae > Marmota > Marmota flaviventris. Next base: position 95,441,403 of record NC_092508.1, read on the forward strand.
TCAGTGGTTTCTGATGGGAAATCTACTGATAGCCATCTCTATCTTGTTGTTTAAATAATTTCTTTTATACTTAGTATGAGTAGTGTGTGTGTGTGTGTGTGTATGTGTGTGTGTGTACTTTCTAGAGTGTGATTAGGTGCTTAACAGGTTTTGGGTTGCATTTATCTTCTTCAACACATAGATTAATATTTTTTTGCCAAATTTGAAGGGTCATCATTTCTTTAAATATGCTTTTGGTTTCATACGTTTTCTTCTTCTATAACACTGACCACAAAGTATTATATATTTTGTGATTAATCTTATGGGTCTCTGAGAGTCCATTCAAATAAAGCCTATTTTCTCCCCTTTTTCAGATAGTGATTTTAATTTTTCTATTTTCAAGTTCACTGATGATTTCTGTGTCACCTGCATTCTGTTTTCAAACTCATCTGACTCACGTTTTTAACTTATAAAAAAAAATTCCGTTTTGTCGTTCTTGATATCTTTCATTTATTTTCTGAGACTCTGTTTCATTTCCATGTTCACCGTTGTTTGTGGGAAGGTTTTTATGATGACTGCTTTAAAATCTTGGGCAGACAAGTCCGACCTCCATGACGTTCTAGTGTTGTATCTGCTGACTATCTTTTCTCACTCAGATGGAGAATAATGGAGATTTCTTAGTTCTTGGGATGACTAGATGTTCCAATTATATCCTGCATATTTTGGATATGATAATATGAGATCTTTATCTTATTTAAATTTTTCGTGTAAACAGATTTCTTTGACACCACGTGGAGAAAGGGCCTACCCACACCTTGGCAGGTGGAGGTAAAATTCCAGGTTGTCCACCCCACCTGCACTGAAGTCGTGTTGGGGAGAAGGGCTTCCTTGCTGCTGGACAAGAGGGGGTTCTGACTGCTGACCATGCCTCTGCTGATGGTGCATACGCTGGGACAAGAAGGGCATTTTGTCATTGCTACTTCCCATGTGGCATGCAGTGACATCAAGTAGGAGTGGGCCTCACTCCTACTGTATCGGGATGAAAGTCCCATCAACATAAACTTGCCTTTCCGACATTGCCCTGGTTGGGGATTTTTTGTTAGTGTTGATGGACATTTTCCAGATTCCAACTTTTTCAGCAACAGTCTAGGTATATTATGCAACGCCAACAACAAGAATACTGAAGAAACTTGTCACTTGATTGTTCCTTGGTTCCTGAGGCCCCTAGCCAATCTGTCTCCCTCTTTCGTCCTCTCCGAATCTTCTTATGTTTGCCCTATCTATAATGCCCAGAATTTGTAGCTGTCTCGGAGGGAGGAGTAGGTAGCCGTGTGTAAAATCCATCTTCTAGAACCGGAAACTCTGAGTCAGCTTTGATGGATTGATTTTTCTTCTCTTCATGGGGTATAATTTCCTGTTTCTTTGCATGCCTGGTAATTTTTTTTATTGAATGCCAAAAAAATGTAAATTTTAACATTTTGGATACTTTTCTATTGCTATAAATATTCTTGAGGGTTTTCTCCCCCTTGGACATAGTTAATTGGAAACAGTTGGAACACTTGAGAGCTTATTTTTATGGTTTTTTTAGGTGACACATGCTCAGTCTATAGTCTAAAGCTAATTTTCCTTTCTACTGGTACAAGAACTTTCTTAAGACTCTAACTAATGATCCATTAATCATATGGTTTCCTACTCTGACTCTCAGAAACAATGACTAGAGTGAACCCTGGGTAAGTTCCAGGCGTTCTTCCCTCTAATCATTTCAGATGGGTCTCTCCCATGCCTTGTTTAGTTTCCTTGTAAGCAGGTGCACAGTGATTGATGCTCAGATGAACATTTCAAAGTGCCCTCTAAAGCCTCTACACTTCCCTCTAGGCAACTCTTTCTCTTTGATATTCTGTCGTGTGAACTCACTCTGTCTTCCCTTCCCTTGATTTTCAGTGTTTAGTCCACTCAGAGAGACCACCAGCCACTTCCTGAGTTCCCTCCACCTAGATTCTTTGACAGGCAGTAAGCTGACCCCTAATCAATCTGTTATTAGGGTTTCTCTCCTCATTTCTCAGGGCATCAATGTCTTTTATCACATTATTGTCCATTTGTCTTGATAGAAAGTGTTCCATACATTTTGTCTATACTTTTTAGTTATTTCAGGAAGGTAGACAAACCCAATACCTGTTACTCCATCTTGACAGGAGACAAGTCTGAGGGAAGGATAAAAAAAATTAAGAGATTTCTTCATTTGGTCATTCATTTATTATCCATGTATTTATTTACTTATCAATTGTATATCTATTATGGGGTGAAGCTAATACCTGTAGCATAAGAAGGGAAACCTCTTCTCTGGCCACTCCAGCATCCTCCACTCTGTGGTCACCAGGACCCTCCGTGGTCAGCTGCCATCACCATACATGCACAATAGTCCCTAATCATCTGTGTCCTGCCACCCCCACACCCACTATTTTCCCTGAACACTCAGCCTCCAGATGGAATCTGAGTCTCCTCAGGGTCTAATAGCTACCCTTGGGCTTGGGCCTATGCTGCAGTTTCACTGCTTCTAAGCCAAGACTTGGAGGTGTAAAGGGACTTTTATGTAAATTATTGAAATTCTAATGTTTGATGTGATGGTATTAGGAGATGAGGATGTTTCGGGGTAATAGGTCATGAAGCCTCATAAATGGGATTAGTGTCCTTATAAGAGGCCCACAGAGCTGTCTCAGTACTCTTCCCACCATGTGAGGACTCAAGAAGTCATCAGTCTGCAACCAGGAAGAGCCCACACCAGAAGCCAACCATGCTGGCTCCGCCATCTTGGACTTCCAACCTCCAGAACTCTAAAAAATAAATTACTGACATTCATAAGTCTCCCAGTTTACAGTGATATGATATAACAGCCCAAAATGACCAAGATAACTTGTTTGTCCAGATTTCTGCCTGTTTATTGCCTTGCTTTGGTGAGGGTTAGAATAGGCACTTCAATCTCTATAAAGAACAAGAATAAGAAATCCTGATCATAGGATTATTGTGAATATTAGATGATCTGATCCATCTAGGAGAAAATGAAAATTACTTTTTGTTCCATTGGGTTTTAGCCAAAGAAAATATGAGTACATCATTCTGCTTTTTCCCAGAGGTGGGGATATTTTCCAAACTTATGAGGTTCTCCTGACAACAGAGGTATTAATGAACCCTCATGATAAACTCTCAGTTTCTTTTGCTTCTTGAGAATTGGTAGCTACCATAGTTCACTGTTAATAGAACAAAATCAACTGAGGTACCTCTAACTTTCCAGTAAATTCTAAATTCTAGAATAAAAGGAAGAAAAATTAATGTTGCGATCTAGCTCAGACCAGCTGTGCCTCTGCATTGCTAGATTACTCCCATGAAAGCAAAAAATAACTCCAGGACTCTGAGTAATCTATCTGCAAGCATCCTGGGCAGGAGCTGTGTGTTTTAACCCCTTTCTATGGAGATAAAGCCCATTCTTGCCAACATTGCTGTTTTGTCCTGGGATCTAAGAGTGAAAGTCTCACCAGGCTTTGGCCATGGTTAATGTAGTGGCCTGAAGCATCCAGGAATGTAAATAACTAGACCATATGTTATTTGTACAGAAAAGCAATTTGCACACATTGCTACTTGGTATTTCTATTAGCTTCAGTTGAACTCCTTTTCTGTCTTAAATGACATCTATTTCTGCCTAGGAGAGAGGCTCCTGCCCTCACAGGGATCAGCAAACAAGCAGGCTCCAAAGACCCCACTGAGCACTTCTCAATCCCAGGTCACACACAACATTTCCAGGTTCTCACACCTACATACCCCATTTTGGTGGTGATGTTTGTTCCGCCATCTATTCAGCCCCCTGCCCACCCCTTGTAAGCTTTGGGCATGCATGGGCATAGCACAGCCTGATAAAGAGAACAGACTTTAGATCTAACCCAAATTCAGCCCTAATTATCATAAAATAATCTCTCACACTTACATTCCTGACCTCTTAAATAGGGATAACAGGATGGATTTTTAAGGGCTGTTTAGTCTACTTCTGTTGCTATAGAAATATACTCAAGACTCTGCAATGTATAGTCTATTCAGCTTGCAGTTCTGGAGGCTGGGAAGACCCAGGTGTTAGCCACTAGTGAGGGCCTTCTGGTTGATGATATGATGGAGGGCATCATATGCTGAAACAGGGCAAGCATGCTACCTTGGATCTCTTCCTCTTCTTATAAAAACCCGTAATGCCATTATAGGGGCCCTTCCTTCATCTAATTCTAATTACCTCCTAAGAAGCCCACTTTTGAATCCATTTACAGATGAATCTGGGATTGAATCTCCAACATACGAACACATTGAAATAATAGCAGCTATTTTTAGAACTACATGGGATAATGAATGCCCAGTGGGTTTAGTTAGTTTATTTTACATGGTTGTAAAATAAACACAAGACTGTCTTGCTCTCTGGGATAGTCAGCTTTTTATCACTGTGACCAAAACACCTGACCAGAACAACTTAGAGGAGGAAAAGTTTACTTGGGTTCCTGGTATCAGAGGTCTCAGTCTATAGGCAGCCAATTCCATTACTCTGGCCCAAGATGAGGCAGAACATCATGGCAGAAGAGTACAGTGGAGGGAAGCTGCTCACTCCTTGGCAGCTTGGAAGCAAAGAGAGGAAGAAAAGGAGGAAGGCACCATAAGGAAGATGCACCCTTCTAGGGCACACTCCTGGTGACCCACCTCCTCCAGCCATGCCTAACCTACCACCCATTTGGTCCATTCAAACTATGACGGACTAGGAGACAGCTCTCACAATCCAATCTTTTCACCTCCCAACATTCCTGCATTAACACAGGAGCACTGGGGGCCAGCTCATATCTAAACCATAACACCCTCTTCAGGAGTAAGTATGGGAATAGATTACTTCTTGCTTCATGACTATAGCAGTTGGTAGCAGCTGCCCACCTACTCTACTGTGAAGGACCTGAGGCTGTGGACACCTTCTGCGGGTAAAGTGGAGCTCATGTCTCTCATGCCTGGTGCCTGTCAAAAACGTAATGTTATGATGGAGGGCATTATGCTGTAACAGAGCAAGCTAGCTAGCTAGCTATCAACAAGACTATCTATTTCTGTAGGGCAGAGACCAGGGCTCATTTAATCGTACTGTATATCTCACTCCCTAGCATGTTGTAATGTTGGTTGGATCCTTAAGTGAAGGAACCAATAGGTGAACAAAATCATGTTTACATGATGGAAAGCTGAAGATGATGGGTGAGTGAATTCTTGTATATTCTGCTGCCTCCTCTGCCTCCCTCTGATACCTGGCTCTAACATCTGAACCTACTGATGGGTCTTTTCCTCCACATGGCTATTCTGTGTCATGATCCTGAGCAAACTCTTCACTAGCCAGCCTGGCTGTATTTGTGTCGGCATTGCCAGCATAGGGCCTTGTTTCTGGGCCCTAAAATAATTTCTCAGAAAGGACACTTGGCAATAATGATCCTGACTCTTAAAATGGTGAGTAAAACCACCTCTTCAACTTTTCTCAGTTCCTTTTCTCTGTAGATATTTCACCTTAGTGACTTGCAAGCGGAATGAGAATTAGAGCTGTTCCTAACCCCAGCTGAACCAGGGGGAGAAAGTGAGTTTGGTTTCAACAACTTTAGCCCTATGGGTCCCAAGTCCTAATCTCTGCCAGTCTGATGGTCATAATACCTATTGGAGTAGGGATAGAGGGGCATGTAAAAACTAAGACTTCATTGACCCCATCTCTGAGTATTCTAATTCTTAAGATATGATAATGACCAAGTTTGGGTTCCTAACTTACAGCAGGTACAAAATTCTGCACCATTCACAACTCCCAGCACCTGGAGAGAAGTATCTTCCTGCATGCACAACATAGTCTGGTCAGATATCCATAAACAAATCCTCTGGGAGAGCACCAAGAGGAGGCTAGGATTCCTGGACTTTGCATATTCTTTTTTTAAAAATACTTTTTTTTTATAGTTGTAGATGAATACAATACCTTTTTATTGATTTATCTTTATGTGGTGCTGAGGCTCAAACCCAGGGCCTCACACGTGCTAGGCAAGCACTCTACCACTTGAGCCACAACCCCAGCCCTGACGTTGCACATTTTTGACCCACATTCATGTCAACTGGACTGTTTCACAAACTCTCATCCCCCAGAAGGATGGAGCCTGGCTGCCTCACTGTGCTGATCTCTGGTCCTCACCTGTGGCATTCAGCCTAGGCTAGGCAGGGGGATAAATTGCTGACATCTGGACTGTGCATTTATATGTTAATTTTCTGCCACACAAGGGAGCCAGTTTCCTGCAGTTTCCTTAAATATGGATGTTTCTCTTTTGATGATGGTCTTTCCCTAGGGGTTTACTATCTCTCTGCCTGCACATCTCCCAGAGACCCATGGTGCCAGAAATATACCGACAGAGAGAATATTTCTACAAGCCCCGGGGGCAGTAGTCATAATAAATTACCTCCTCCTTTATTGCAGTTCAATATGAAAATTATTCTCAGAACTGGAATTTTCACAGCTCTCTGGCTAACTAGACAGTAATGGTACCCCAATTGGCTACAGGACTGTAAGAAGCACATGTGCTGCCCTCAAGGAGGCAAGAACTGGTCAAGGTGTAGGTCAGTAGGAAGCAGCATGCATGCAAGCTTTTAACTCCAACAAGTGAGGTGAGTCAAGGCTAAGGCTAGAGATTGGCCCTCATTCATGGAAAACTTGCCAATTCACAGAGATTAGGACCAACATAAACAGAGAGTTTGTTGGCTACAGGAAGACAGAAGGAAATGGGCATCATGAATAAATGCAGATGAAGGACTGCCACCCAGGTCCAGGGAAAGAGTCTCAGTCTTCAGGATATAGTTCTTGGGTCAGTCTCTTCATCTGGGAGGGACTTGAAGCATGTAGCTGTATAAGGCCTAAGCACAAGGCAGCTACCTAGCCTCAAAGCAGAGTGAAAAAAAATCTAAAAACAGAGCTGGAGTGAAGCCATTTCTGATTTCTTTTGTTTAGCATCAAGATCGCACATTTCTCCCATCCTTTTAACTTTTCACTTACAAAGATACTGTCAGCCATCTTTGTAAGCAGCATACAGTTGAGTGTTGATTTTTAAAATCTGATTTGGTAAGTTGGGGTGCTTGGCCATTTCCACTTAATGTCATTGTTAATATTAAACATATTAAACCTTAAATTTATCTTGTTGCTATTTGTTCTCTATTTGTCTCAATTGGTTTTTTTTGTTGTTGTTGTTGTTGTTGTTCTCTTCCTCTTTTTTTCTGTCTTCTTTTGGATTTAGTATTTTTTATGATTCCATATTGTCTTTCTTATTGATTCTTTAGCTGTAATTCTTGTTTTGTGACTTTAATCTTTATAGCAGTCTACCTTCCAGTGATATTAGAACACTTTCTATGCTGTAAGAGTGTATTTCCATTTCTCCCACCTGGCTTTGGTGATATTTTGTGATGTATTTTTACCTTTACAAGTTATTAACCACCAAATGCATGGCCATTATTTTTGTTGAAATGGTCAGTTATCATTTAAAGAGCCTTTTATATCAAGAAAAGAATATCATATATTTACCACGTAGTTACCACTTCCAGTTCTCCGAATTCTTGGTGTAGTTCTATGCTATCGACTGATGTGCTTTTTTTCTTCCTAAGGTACTTACTTGAGCATGGCTTGTACACAGAGTCTCTTGGTGGTGAACATCAGTTTCATGTGTCTGAAGAAAATATTTCAACTTCAAAAGTCATTTTTGAGAGATTTTTATATATATAAAATTTTAATATATTTTTTATATATTAAAATCTGGTTATACAATTCTTTAAAGATACTGTGTCACTGTTTTCTTGATATTGCATCGCTTCCAATAAGAAATCTCTGATAATCCTAATGAAATCAATAAGACTGGGCAATTTATAAAGGACAGAAATATATTTCTCATAGTTGTGGAGGATGGAAAGTACAATACCAAGGTGCCATCATTCAGTGCCTGGTGATGGCTGTTCTCTGCTTCCAAATTGGTGACTTGTTGCTCACAAAAGCACAGGTGGTGAATGTTGTGTTCTCACATTAGAGAAGGCAGATGGGCAGCAAGGGCCTACAGTTGTTCTTTCCAGCTTTTATAAGATTTTTCAGAAGGCCCTAACCCACTCATCAGAGTAGAACTCTCATGACATGATCATTTCTCCAAAGGCCACATATCTGAGCTTTAATGCAATGGGGACTGTTTCAACCTGAATTTTGGACAAGGCACATTTAAGTCATAGCAATCCTTATTTTTTCTCTCTGAACATATGATATTTTTCCCCCCTCTGAAGGTTAGAATTTTTTCCTTACAAGTTATGAGCAAACTAATTATGATGTGACTTCATGTGGCATTATTCATTTATTTTTCATATATTTGAGGCTTATTGATCTTGGATGTGTGCATTTATAGATTTTTTAAAAATTAAAAAATTTCTACTTTTCTCCCCTCAAGGACTTTTCTTCCCCCTATTCTCTCCATCACTCAATTTCTCTCCTTTAGTGGCTCTGATTGCATGTATACCAGGCTGCCTGGAGTTGTCCCTTAGTTCAATGACACCTCTTTTATTTTTTGAATTACTTATGTTTCATTTTTCAGAGTCTCTAAAACTATTTCAACAATCTTATTGCACCATATTCAATGCTTTTTTTTAATCAATACTGTTATGTAAATCCCTACAAGTTTAATTTGGACATATGTAATATATTCCCTATCTGTACTTAGCCTTTTTAACATATGCAACTGTTAACATAATAACTGTTTCATAAACCTGTCTGTTAAGTCTAATATCCATCTCCATTCTAGTGGGTCAGTTTTGTTTGATTGATATATTTTTTAAAATCTTTATTGTGGATTTACATTTTGGGGGTTGTTTGCATAGCATGTTTTTTTTTTTCTGATTGAATGCAGGATGGTGTGAATTTTACATTTGGAGGTACTGAATACATTTTATATTTTATAAACATTCCTGAGGGTTTTTTTTATTGTTTATCCTCTCTGTATCTCTAAGTCACTTGGCGATATTTTCTTTTTTGTTGTTGTTGTTCTCTTCCTCTTTTTTTTCTGTCTTCTTTTGGATTTAGTATTTTTTATGATTCCATATTGTCTTGCTTATTGATTCTTTAGCTGTAACTTCTTGTTTTGTGACTTTAATCTTTATAGCAGTCTACCTTCCAGTGGTATTAGAACACTTTCTATGCTGTGTTCTATCTATAATCTGATCCTTTCTGGTTTAGCCAGGAATGGAGTAGTGCTCTGCTGAGGAAGGACTAATCCCCACTACTATGACATCACTTTTCTCTACTCAATGTTCCATGAGTCGTGGAATTCCCAATTTGGCTTGTGGAAACAGGCACTATTTCCCATGTGAATGCTGGTTCCACATCCTCTAATTTTTTGGAGCAGAACTTTTGTTGTTCCCAATTAACTCCCTCACATACAGGTGCTTCCCATCACCTGATGAGTAATCCAGTTGGCCCTCTGTGGATCTCCTTCTCTCTCTGAGCAGCTCCCTCCCTTTGATACTCTAGCCTGATGAGTTCTAGTTGTCCTAGTCCCTGGGCTCAAAGCTCTGTCTGTTGAACTCAGGGAGAACTCTGTGCTCTGCCTCAGTTTCTCCCCTTTCCCCCAACACCTGGAAACCTTCTCAAGACAGGGGGAAATCACAGGGCTCACGTCATCTGTTTTTTATTTGCTGGGGATCTGAGTCTTCCTTTGCTTAATGTCTATGTCTTAAACACTGTTTCTTTATATATTTGATCACTTGTTGTGGTTTCAAATGGTAGGACAAATCTGGATCCTGTTTTTATTTTATTTTATTTTTAAATCTTGGCTAGAGGCAGAAGTCCCAATTTGTTGCTCTTACATTGTAATTCTTGTGATGTTTATGTTCAGCTCAACTCTCACTGAAGTTGATGTTCTGTATCCAAATAGCTGCGGGACCAGAATACACTTAGCATCTACTGTGATGCAAATATTTGCTCTGTGATGCAAATATTGCTATTCTTACTTCACCGATGAGAAAACCGGGGTCTTGCAAGGTTAAGCAATATGTCAGTAATAGGTGTTAAGAGGTGGTTTGCCTACATCACTGTGAATTTGAAACCAAGTTCCCTCTCCTATGCCAAATTGCTAAGTTGTGAGCAAACTACTTTCTGGAAATCTGTGCCCTGTGACATAGTGCATCAACTGTAAATCAAATTGCCAGTAGTCTTCAAGTGGTCTTGAGAGAGCATCCAGGATGGTCAGGAAACCCTTTAACAGACCCTTGATACTGGTACAGATTGAAGAATCCTCTCCTAGCTGGCCCAGGGAAATAACAGGAGCTTCACAGAAAGATAAGTGCTTCCCCATAGGCACGTGAATACTCTGTAGTTCTGCTTTGACATAGGGGCTGGAATCCCAGCCTCCACAGACACATAGCAGTCATGCTAATGGAAGGCAGCTTCCAGCTGCAGGCTTGCACTCCACAGAACCTAACAGGCCTCTGGAATGTCTAAAATCTGGAAAAGTACCTTCTCCTCATTGTGCCTTTCCTGTGAGCTGATTTTCTGCAAAAAAAAAAAAAAAAGGACACAGAATTATCCAAGGACACTGACAGATTCCTGCTTCCATTGCTCCAGAAAATTTCTGAAGACACCTACAGTGTGAGTTCAACAGAAGATCCCTCTTTGAGGAAGAGGCCTCTAGAGGAAGTGGCGGTGGACCAGTTCTCAGCTTGGTCTCTACATCTGAATTTTGTGTTTGAATATACTTGGATAGCAGGGTCTGTTTTGTTCACTCTGTTAAATGGCCATAAAGTTTAATGAGATGTTTTCTTAGTTATGTATCCAACAAACATTCATCAGGGCCTCTGGTTTCTCTAAGCTTTGTATATGAAGAGAAGAAAAGATGAAGAGGAGTCCCTATGTGTGAAAGTTCGAAGCCAAAGTGAGGTAGAGGAACAGGAAGTGGACTATGTTTGCTCTGTGGGCTGAGCTACCTGGGAGGACTCTAGGGAGCCCAGGGAGGGACATGGGGTCTTCCAGGGAGACTTTTGATGACACTTAATCTAACTGTTGAAAGAGTTGAAATTAACCAGATGAAGAAACTGGAGTTTCTTTCTGGAGATGAAGAAACTGGAGTATGCAGACATAATAGGCTGTGCAAAAACCTGCAGGTCTCCCAAAGCTCTGGTGCATGAGCAGAGCCTTCCATCCCCTTCCTCTTGACATCTTTATCGGCTGTGGCAGCACCATTGTCCCCTCCTGGTACAGGGCAGATGTTCTCTCTGATAAGTGGATGCTGATCTATAATGGGGCGGGGGGGGCATGGGAAAAATGGAGGAATTGTGATTGGGCAAAGGGGAGGGAGAGGTGGGGAGGGGGCATGGGGGCAGAAAAGATGGTGGAATGAGATGGACATCATTACCCTAGGTGCTTGCATGACTGCACATATGGTGTGACTCTACATCGTGTACAATCAGAGAAATGAAAGGATGTGCTGCAATTGAATGCAATGATTCAAAATGCATTCTGTGTCATATATACCTAATTAAAATAAATTAATTCATTGATAAAAAATGAAAACTAAAAAAATGCATAGTTCTCAGCTTGAAGCACTGTGATTAATAAAATAAACAAACAAACAACAAAAAAAAAAACGGATAACACTATCACTGATCACTAGAGTTTATCCAGCTCTTCCTGAGGCAATCCAGCCAACTTGATCTTAGTATTTACCTTTCTTTTCAGCCACAAGGGCCTGAGAAATTACCTCTTTCTTTTTCCTCTTTGATGCAGAAATCTATGCATCTCTGCCAGACTCTCACACCAATCCAGCTCATGTCGCTAGCCCAGCAAAGACAGGAACTTAAATACTTCTTTAACAACCGCCTAGGATAACTGCAATTCATTTGTCCCAGTTCTGTCTTTTAGGATCACAAAGCATATTTTGCTCCTTCATTCCCCGGGACAATCTGGGAGACAACAACTAATTCTGCTCAGCTGCACTTTATCAAATGCCAATGACTTCCAAGGTGCTCTGTCAGGTGTTAACAGACACCCCTCCCTGGAGGGGGCAATGGGTAGTGTTTGGAAGCCCCGCCTTTGCCATTTAGGTATTTCTAAACTTTCAGTTCTCCCATGAGATAGACATGTCAGGTGTCCGTATCCCATTCCCTCCGCCTGCCTCACTTCAGGCACAGCTGCATCAGGTGGTTCCATTCGTGCTCACACTCACCCATCACATTACACCTCCCTTGCTTTCCTGTCTAGGGTCCTCCCAAGGCTTGGGAGTTCTGTTGATGGAACTGAGTTCAGAGGAAGAAGTTTTTATCCATGAAAGCAACATCCTAGCACTAGGAGTCAGGACCGGTTATAAGCACCCTTGCATCCTGTCCTCCAGGGGAGGGGCAATCCCTGAAAATGTTTTGGTTCCTTCTCACGGGTACCAATACCATCTGCTCTGTAGCACTCAGTAACACACTCTTACAAATCCTTTATTGCTCATCCTGCATCTTTCTACCTTTTTCCTTGTTCCGGATTCCTGGGATCACCTGCCAAATATGCCTCTTCTCTCCAAGTCCCTGTCACAGGCTCTGCTTCCAGCGAATCCACTAAAGGAAAGGAGGGGGGCGCTCCATAGCCACAGTATTTCCACCTCCTTCCCATCCAGCCCTCCATCCAGGATGTATCCAGAATGCATCTATGCACCTGCTTCAGGATGGTTCAAGGCAGGGATATCATCTGCCTGCCGTGCTCTCTGCCTTTCAGACACCCAGAGCAGTTATTCCAACAACATTATCGAAAGCATCTCATCCCCACTACAGCTGTCATGTCTTTCAACCTTATTGTCTGTCACTTATGATTTTTAGACATCTATACATTGTACATGTTTATTAAAGAAAAATGCCTATTAGTAATATGACCACAAAGGACTGAACCTCCGTGTCCTCGTCTGAAAGTAGAGACGGTGAAAATCACATGGCAGAAACAATGCATGTTAATAGCAGTGTGGGGTGCATAGTCCAACGCCTGGCCAGCACCCAACATTCTCCCCTGCCTTTCCCTCTCCTCTTTTCTTCCTTGACAGCAGTATGTATGTCATCACATAGCCAAAACCATCCCACAACAAAATATTTAATTCTAGTGATGATGAGCAATTATTTTCAGAACCCCAAAAAAGTGAGGTAGGAGAGCAGACGAGGGTTATGAAGTCTGCCTGTCAAGAGTTCTTCCTCTGAGATGCTCAAATACATGCCAAGTGTTTTCGAGTTAATATTGGAAACATGATTACAGTAAATAAAAATGAATTTTGGAAAAAAAATAAAACCTAAAAATAAAAATTAAATCTCACAACAGCCAGAAAGTTAGCAGTTTCCACACTTATAAACCAGGATGTCAAGGCTGTGGAAGTGTAGCTGCTTGTTAAAGGCATCACAGTATCTCATTCTACCTGCCTTCATGGTCTGCCTGTCCTCCCTGCTGGGGATTTTTTGGGAGATCATTCCACTCCAGCCCTGCTGGGCAAAAACTCCCTTCTCCCCTTGGAAGCTTTTCAGCCTTCTAAATGAAAAAAAAAAAAAAAAAGACTTTCTTTGGAATTATCCATGATTCCTTGGTGAGGAAGTAATTATTTCACATGCATTTTTCCTATTACTTCAGGATTTGGGGACCTTTATATTACATTATTGTTTTTTTGTTTTACTCTAGAAATTATTGATCAATAAGACTGAACTTAAAAGAGACCAGGGGAAAATCATAGTAAGGCAGACAGGAAAGGAAAGAGAGAAAATTCTCTGGAACAGGCTGACTTCAGTGATAAGAGCCATGCCCCAGCTGACATGCATAAAAGGTCCAAGGAGCTGGCTCTGACTTGCCAGCAGGATCTTGACTTTCTCAGCAGTGCTTTACTTTCACATTTTGAGACACTGGTGTGCACATGCAATTTCAAATTTTTTGTCCTGCTCTCATTAAATAGTGACTGGAATAAAGCTCATGGGAATGACTGCTCAGTGCAGAGCCTGAGATTGGCTGACAATAAGAGTGACTGCTTCATCTTCCTGGACTCTCCATCCCTGACCCCCTCTGTGCTCAACACCCCAGGAACACTCCAAGGTCACTCTTTAATGCTCTGTCAATGTTCGTTGGAAAGTCATTTAAACTTTTTTTTTTTTTTTTTTTTTGCTTTCAGCCAGCTCATAAGTGGCATAATCAAGGAGAAAAACAAACAGGTGTGTGTAGTTCTCAAGATGATTTTGTTGCAAGTAAGAGAAAAATCAGCTCAGACTGGTTTTCAAAGGCAGAATGTTTGTCTCCTAATGAAAGAAGGGTTCCAAGGTCCAGGTGCAGCTTGGTCAGGTCTTAGGCATCATCCTCAAGGTGGCTGTTTCTGGTTGCAGAATGGCTGTCCACAACCATAGGAGTACAAGGTATGTTTTTCTGTCCTCATTCAAGGAGGGAAAAGATGACCTCCTCCTACCCGTGTCAGTTAGAAACCTTGGCTTCCTTTGATTGGATCAAGTAGACCAAGGCCTGATGACCTGAGAAATGCCACACAGCAATGGGCCTGGACACTGAACCAAACACGGTGCATATGGGAATATTTGCAGTGGGGGGCTTGTGACCCCTAGGTTCTCAGCCACGGGTCTTCCTGGATTCCTAGAGCACTGCTGACTGCACAGGGAGGGGGAGAGTTCATTCCTGTGAACTTTGGGGGTTGCTAAGAAGTGGGCAAAGGGGAAGGGAGTGTGACAAGGGCCACATGCCTTCACAATCCTAGTTTAAAAGCATGGCTCAGAAGACACTATTTTAAAGTCATTGTTATAGACTGTTTATGCTTCCTAAAAATACTTATATGTAATACAAACCTCAGTGTGAGGATTTTAGAAGTTGGGACCTTTGCAAGGTGATGAGGTCATAAGGATAGAGTCTTCATCACGAGATTAATGTCCTCAGGAGAAGAAACTTAGGAGCTTGCTCCCTTTTTATTTCTGTTCTCTGATATGTGAGGATGCAATGACAAGGTGACCATCTGCAAATTAAGAAGCAAGTCCTCATCGGACACTAGATCTGTTGGTTTCTTGATTCTAGACTTCCAAATTTCAGATCCAAAAGGAAAAAAACAAGCAAACAAACAACAACAACAAAAAACATATATAGTATTCTGTTACAACAGTCCAAACTGACTAATCCAGTTTGCAGTCAACCCTCCACACCTACAGATTCAACAAACCAAGAATCAAAAAAGATTATATATATTATATATATATATATATATATATATTATATATATATATATATATATATATATATATATATATATATATATATATATATATATATATATATATATATATATATATATATATATATATATATATATATATATATATATATATATATATATAGTATTGGTTATCATAGGTAATCTAGAGATGATTTAAGTACAGGAGGATATGTGTAGGTTATATGCAAACGCTACCCAATTTACACACAGTACTTGAGCATTCTTAGGTTTTGTTACTCTTTGGGAGTCCTGGAGCCAATTTCCCAAAGCTACAGAGGAATGATTGTAATACAGTGATAATGGAAGCAGTGATAATGGAAGCAGTGGACACTTCCCTGAGATATTGTAAAATCAAAAGTGCCTTTTATTAGCCTCAACTTAAATAATATGGAGGAATGATGATCAAGGGAAGAAGATAATTTGGAAGCACACAGAGAGATGGTTAAGGAGGTTGGGCAATTTTTCTTTTACATTACATCTCCAAAACTTAGTACAGAATAAGTACTCAATTGCATAACCAATTCATCCTATCATCTGCTAGGATGAATACCCAGGAGAAGTCCCAGGATTATGAGGAGCCCATTGCTTTTCACCATTATATTAAAACTGAATTGACTTAAGAAACTGGCTATTCAATGTCTGTCTCCTAGAGGGCAGGGATTATACATCTCCTGATCACATCTATATCCCCAGTTCTGAACACAGTGCCTGTTGCAGTCTGAGATCAATAAATACATGTCATATGGATGAATGAATGGGCTGGGGAACAATTGCAAACATCCATTTAATGTCCTATTCGGGTTGCTCAGGCTGAGGAGGACTGCACAGGACTCAGACTTTGTGAATACCTATTCTGGATGCAACTCCATCTCATTTAACCTTTCTAAAAACTGGGCAAGGAGGTGTCACAAGCACATTTTATAATAACAGAGATTGATGTTCTCAAAGGCTGAATGGCTCACCCATGTCCTGCAGGCTGTAAAAATTGGAGCTAGAAATAGGAGTCAGGATCAAATCTGGGTCTCCAGAGTTCAAATCATTGATGTTTCCATTCCTCCTGGATGCTTCTGAGACACAAGGAGAAAAGGAATAACTGCTATCAGCTGTTAACATGAATTCCTTTAGTCTGTTCAAAAACGTTTTCTTCTTATCTGATAGAGATTCACATGTAGTTGTAAGAAATAATACAGAGAGGTTCTCTGTGAACTTTATCCAGTTTTTCCCATTGTAACATTTTGAAAAATTATAAGGTAATATCACAAGCAGGATACTGACATTGAGCAATTACATTCAGATTAATTGGTTTTACTTGTTCTCACCAGTGATATGTCAGGTGATCTCAAACATGTATCACATGTTCTCTCTCCATGGGGAAACTTAAAGAAAAAAAAGAGATGCTTGAAAGTAAAATAGGGATTACTAGGGATTAGGAAGGGTGTGGGGGTGCTGGTGGAGGGAAAAGGGAGACACAGAAAGGGAAAGAAGTTTAGTTGCAGCGTGAATGGATATGATCAATGCAAAATGTATGCATGTATGGAAATATCACAGTGAGTCACATTAATTCATACAATTAATATGCTAATAGTTATTATAATTTTACAAGAAAGCAAAAATAAAATCTGTGCAAGACACATGCTGTATTATACAGTATAATGCTAGTACCAAGTGGTACTAACGCTTATTCATTCATAATAATTCCCTGGAGAGTCATACAATTGTTGCACATTTCAATATTTTATTCCTTTTTGTTGCTGAATAGTATTACATATAATGTAGGTACAAATTTGTTAAACATTCACATGTTGAATAACCTCTAGACTGATTCCAGTTTTTAGTTTTGGCTCTCCCAAATAAAGCTGCTACAAACTTTCATTTGCTGGTTTTTAGATGACCTATAGTTTTATTTATTCTCATTTTTCTTCAATAAACTCAAGGGTGCAATTACTTGGTCATAGGGTAATTACATACTTTGCATTGTAAAAAATCACCAAAATGTTTTCCTGAGTGGCAGTGCTATTTTCCATTCTCACCAGAGATGTATCAGTGCTCCAGTTTCTCAGCAATCTCACCAGCATTTGGTGTTGTCACTGTTTTTTATTTTAGCTCCTCCATTGGTATAGAGTGATCCCCATTGTGGTTTTAATTTCCATTTGTCTGATGACTAATTATATTGAATATCTTTTGATGTGTTTGTCATTTGTGTACCTTATTTGATAAAAATGTTTTTTTTTCATATCTTTGGCTAATTTTCTAATTGACTTATTTTTGTTTTTACTTATCAATTTTGAAAGCTCTTACTATGTTCTAGATACTAGAACATTGTTGAATATGTGGTTCATTGTTGAATATGGGGGTTTTGAATGTTCTCTCCCAGTCTTTAGCTAGTTATTTCATCCCTCCATCTTGTCCTCAGGAGCTTTCATTGAAAAAAAAATATTAAAATTTTAAGGAGATCCATCCAATTTATCAATTATTCCAATTATTCCTTCTTTGTATCACACTTTTTTTTTTTTGCACCAGGGATTGAATCCAGGTGCAGTTACCACTAGCCAGGGGCAGTTAGCTAAATTCCCAGTCCTTTTTAATATATTTTTATTTAGAAACAGTTGAGTTGCTTAGGGCCTCTGCTAAGTTGCTGAGGCTGGCGTTGAACTCATGATCTTCCTACCTCAGCCTCCCAAGCCACTAGGATCCACAGGCATGAGCCACTGTGCCCAGCCGTATCACACTTTTGATGCCAAGTCTACTGAAATCACAGTCATGGTTACTGCAATTTTGTAGTAAACTTAAATATTGTGTAGAGTGATTGCATATAGATCAATTTGTAGGGAATTGTCACGTTCACCACACCATTTTCACAATGTGACTATATTAATGTATATCTTAATATATTTTTATAATATAATATCTGTATTTATTGACATATCATGTCTTCTTTGATTTGTATCATTAATATTTTATAATTTTCAGCATTTAGATTCTTTGTTTTGTTAAGGGGACATGTAGAAGGATTTAATTTTCTTTAGAGAAATTATAAATTATAATTATTAATTTCTGTTTCCACATATTCATTGTCAGTATATATAAATGTGACTGATTTTTTTGTGCAGTTCTTATGAATAACACAAACTTGATGATGTCACTTATTCTAAGTCTTGTTTTATTTCCTTTAAAATTGTTCAGGACTTTCTCCATTTAAAAAAAATACAGTTAAGGAGAGGTCTAGATTTTTCTCTCCAATCTTTAAGCTTTTTGTTTTACTGGACTTCATTCTATTCATTTTGTGTTTACTTTGTGCTTTTTTCTCTAGTTTCTACAGGTAGAAAATCAGATTGTATTTGTGGGACTGTTTTTGTTTTTATCATAAGTTTATGTTGTGTCTTGACATGGATTTTTTTGTACATGCCCTGCTTGGGGTCTGTTCAACTTCTTAAAATTCATGATTCAATGTCTTCTGACATATTTGGAAAGTTTTCAGCCCTGTTTCTACCAGTTCTCTTCAGCCCACTTTCTTCTCTCCTTCAGGATGCAAATGGAATGAATGTGGGAATTTTGTTATTCTCCAGCAGACTCCTGACACACCATTTATTTTTCATTTCAGTCTGTTTTCTCTGTGTTGCTCAGATTGGGTAAATTGTTTTGTTTTGTATTTTATTTTTTTTCAAATGGATTTCAAATTCGCTGACAGTGTTCTGTTTGCTGACAGATTGGCTCCTTCCTTCTGGTATCACCCTTGGCTTAGGGGCTCTTGGTAGCCAGAGAGTTTTGTTTTTTAAATATCTTATTGCAATTTTCTGCTCAGTAACTATATTTTTAAAAATAACTTCTATATCCTTTCTGAGATTTTTCCATTTTTTTGCTTGTTCAAGAGAATTTGTAATTTCTTGTTGAAATATTTTTTGATGCCTTCTTCAAAACACTTGTCAGATAATTCCAACCTCTCAGTCATCTCAAGATTGACATGAGTTGATTGTTTTTTTTTTTTTTTCTCATTCAAGTCATGATTTTCCTGGATCTTTGAATGACAGGTAATTTTAAGTTATATCCTGAATATTTTTTCTGTTATGCCGAGGGGCTTAAGCCTTGAATTTTAGCAGACAATCTGTCTAGGTGTAGCACATAGGTCTTTTGTGGACTGTGGTTCCAATGGCATTTGAAGGCTCAGAGACCTTCCAGGGCCATTTGGTCTAGTTGATTTTTCTCCTGTTGATTGTACAGCTACTACTGCTTCCTCTGGGGCAGATGAGATTACTCTAGGCCCAGGGACTGATGTTATTTAGAGGGGAAGGGCTTTGGTATGATTCCCTGTCTAGCATCTTTTGTGTCTCTGATACTTCTAGACTTTTGGGGTATAATAGCTGGCTGTATCTGGGGCTGTCTATAGGTTTTACCAGTCTGGCTTGTGTGCCCTGGAAGGAAAGGAGTCTTAAGGTCTTAAGTTCACAAAAAGAGGTGCCTCTGTAAGGGTAAAAGAAATTGAAGTTAAAGCGTAAAAGTTAAAGGGTAAAAGACCGGGTGTTGTAAAAGTTTCTAAGCTGCAAGGTCTGAGTTAAAATGTAAAGGAGGTATTGTTAGGTTTCTATGCTACCTGCAAAACCTGAAATTTCTGTAGCTGTTAAGACAATGCTTAGAACCGCCCAGTAAACATTTCCCCTGGCTGTTTGGTTATTTAATAACTGAAGGGCTCTGTGTAACTGGTCACGTAGTCCTCTAGGCCCTAAAACCAATCAGTTTGAATGTGTACCCCGTTTAGAAATGACCTATCACTCCAGCCTGACCTGTTCCCGCCAATGAATGAACCAATCATGTTTAGGAGTTGTTGTTCAATTTTCCCGCGCCTCATGATGATTTGTTCTGATGTATACAAAGCCCTCCGCCCTCCCCAAAAAGTGTACTTAAGCAGTGCTCAGCCCCTGCTTGGGGCTCTGGGCTGCTTTCCCTTCTTGAGTGGGCACGGAGCCCCAGCATGCTGGTTCAATAAATCCCCTTCTGCCAATTGCATGAGTGGTCACTTGGTGGTCTCTTTCTCTGACGTTTCGCGGGACCCTTACATTTGGTGCATTGGCCGGGAAGTGCGCATCGCCCGACAAAGAGGCTCCAACGGACTGCTTTAGGGGGTAAGTAAGTAAGGCGCCTCTTCTCCTTCTTCTTCTCCTTGTTCTTCCTTCGCGATTGCTCAGGTTCGGTTTCTGGCTCAGTGGAGAGCGTGAGCTCTCAGAGCTTTTTTGTTCGGGTTCGGTTTCTCGGTTTGGGTTGGCAGAGTGGCTGCCAGCGGAGAGTGTGAACTCCCCCTGGCGGTGGTGGGCAGACGTGCCTTTTAAGCCACAGGCCACGTCCTTGCAAGGGATGCCTTGCAAGGACTCGGGGAGGGGCGGATGGACCCTCATTCAGTGAGAAGGGATTCTGCTGCCAACCCATCAGGTCTTGCCGGCTACTTTTCTTCTCAGGTTGAGTTCACTGCCTGTCTTTAATCTTTGCTTCTAAACTTGTGTTAAACCTTTACTGTGTGTCCGTGTTTGTGTCACGTTTGTATTGTCCCTGTCTCTGCCTGAGTAACTCCCAGTATGGGACAAAGCCATTCCATGCCTCTGTCCCTGAAGCCTTTCTTGGTCCCTGCCTCCACTCCGACCCCTTCCCCCAAGATCCTATCACTCAATCCTTCTGCTCCTCCCCCTTTTCCCTCCATTCCCCCTGAGTCACAAGATTGTAGATCTTGGGGTTGTGAACGAACGGGAGCTGCATGATGGTCTTTGTGTGTCTTTTTGTCTGTGTCTCTGTTAAGTGTGATGGCATTGTTTTACTTTGGACCGATGCAGAGTCCCAAATTCCAAACGGCCTTAGATGTGTGGAAGTAACTTTAGC
This sequence comes from Marmota flaviventris, assembly GCF_047511675.1. NCBI lineage: Eukaryota > Metazoa > Chordata > Mammalia > Rodentia > Sciuridae > Marmota > Marmota flaviventris. The sequence goes on from NC_092508.1 coordinate 95,462,552, forward strand.
TAAATTTTAACCTAATGCTTCTCCTGTGAGGGACCAAAAGTTAATAGAACCGCCAGCTTTTCTGTTCTCACCTTTTATACCTCTCTTAGCTGTGTTTTAAAGAACTTTGATAAACTTTACCCACCTTTGTTGAGCGAGATTAGGGAAGCAGTGTTTTCTTTTCTTCCCATAGTTGGCTTGAGCACGCCCACTGCAGAGGGAAATGCCTGGGGTCTAAAAACTTTGATATCTCGCTTAAACTTTTCTCAAACTCGAAACAACTGCAAGCAGAAGATGAACTTTTTGGGAAGCTGACTACTGAAAAGTTAGGAGATGTGAGAAATGCCTAGTGCCTGGGGTCAAACCAGGCCAGAGTAACTAATCCTATAAGTAAAAGGTGGAACTAAGGGGTTCCCAGCAGCTGCCAAAGCCATTTTGCTTTGGGGAGTCTCCTCCTTCCTTACCTGCACTTTAGGGATTACCCCACCTCTGTTTGCTTAACTAATGAGACAATAAATACAGTAATGTGTTGATGTTATAGATTGTTTCTTGGGGATGATCTTGGCTAAATGTGTATCTAAAAGATGATTTTTTTATTGTAACAATTTGGTATCTGAATGGGTTTCTAAAGCATTGCACTATCTTGCAGTTAAAAGTTGGGTTTAAGCAATTGTTTAGTTTGATTTCAGATAGTTCATGCTAGAAAACTTAAATACTTAGGGTAAAAAAATTAGAAAGTTTCAATTTTGAACTGGGTAGCCTGAGAAAATTTCACTAGGTATTCCAGTGCATTAACTTGGGCAAGGATAATAAGTTATGATATGATATCTGTTCCCCTCAGTGTGTAAGATTCAGGAAAAAAAAGAGGGGTGCTAAATTAAAATGTTGGTCTAGCTTATTAAAATGACATTAATTAGCAACAGTCTTGAAAATTTTTAAAGCTTGATTTTGGATATACATGGTAGAACTTAATACTACTTTAGGAACTTCAGAACAAAGGAAGCAGCTTAATGATCCTGAGGGAATTTCCTCTGATGGTGGCCTTTATATTATCAGAAAAAGATCCTATTTTCAGTTTTGTGTGGGCAAGTGTTTCTAATGTAAAGAGATATAAAGATATAAAATTTTGAAAATTACATCTTAAACCTGAAAATTATGACTTATAGCTAAAATGCCTTAGGCATGAGGTTTCTGCTCAGAATTCCAGTTTTCCCAGTTCCTTCCAGACCTCAGCCAGGACTTAAGATGATATACAAATAGAAGAAGCCTGGGGCTCAATAGAGGGCAGATTTCAGGCCCAAGGGAAAAAAAAAAGAGTTAAAGTGTCTTTTTACCTGAATTCAAACTAGACCCCAACCAAAAAGTAAATTATATGGTATTTATTAATTACTGGCCAGTCATCTTTTTTTAGGACTCTTGCTTTTTCTTAGATTCTGTATTTTTTTGGAGCTCATGATTTTAATCCCACAGACGGGTTAATGTTTTCTGATCAGTCCTATTTCTGATCAACTGGGGAGTTTTGAAACGTTGCAATGGAGATTTCACCTGAAAAAGCTACAAGGGTGTTACACTTGTGTTATGTGTTGTATGTCGGTATGTCTGTATGTGTGTATGTCCATATATCCTGCAGTGATATGACAATTGACAGATGAGGAGCGCTCATAAAAAAATTTAAAAATGGATCCAAATATCTTTGATTCACGTGATTCAAATGGTTCAATTTAAATTGGGTAAACAGATAAAAATAAAGAGGTCTTAAATTAAGCTTATAAGTTTTTCTAGGTGTTCAAAAAGACCCTAATAAAATGTTGATGTCTATGAAATAATCTGCCTAAATTCAGAAATTTACAGATATTGTTTTAAAATGTGAACAAAAGGAGGTTAATAGATGGAAAAAAAAACTAAAAAGTTTTAGATATGGATTTAATAGAGGAAAAATGTGTTTCTGGATAAGAGAGTCTATGTGATTAAGTAATTAAGAGGGTTTAAGTAAGTGATAAAGAAGGTCTGTGTAAGTTGGTTATGTGTGTAAGCTTTTGAGCAAGTAATCTTAAAGAAATTAAAAATTATACAACTATGGTTAAACAACAACTATTATTTTTCAGTACTTTCCTTGTGCTCTCTTACTCTGCATAATGTTCTTCCAAAACCAATTGCAGAAAGTTTCTAATTAGACTTTCAACCAGCTTCTGCTTAGGCACTACCGGCCTCTGACGACCGATGAACCCCCAGCATCTTCAAGAGAACAGTTCACTCAGTGCTGAAGCTCACTACCAGGCACGATGGAATGCAACGGACATCAGACAGTGGGAGACAACAAGTTCGGAGAATCTCATAATCTGCCATCCTGGATTCATGAGTCTTTATGTCCTTCTAAGCTTCCTCATGGCCCTTGGTCTCTTTTGTGTCAGTCCCCCAGCATGGAACTTCTGCCAAAAATTGAACTTTGCTTTAATCTTTATCTTCATTCTGTTTTTATTCGCTCTGATTTTCTTCAGGTGCTGGTAACACCAACTTGGCGCCTATCTGGAAGAACTTACTAATAAACGGGTTGCCTGCCACTTATATAAGCCCTGCCATCTCCCCCTTAGTTCTATATAAGCACACAGCTTTTTGCAAGGTTAATTATGGTGCTGTTAATGTGTTCATATCTTCCAGGTATACAAGTCTGTAAGGTAGAAGCTTCAAAAGAACATTATATCGAGCTGGTGTTCTAAAGTTGTATGGTAATTTTAGGCTTAAAAAAAACATGTTGGAGATTTATTCATATCATTTGTGTTCTACAACTGGACTTGTTATCAATAAGATATGTACGGTTCCATGTTACTTTCTACTCTGAGATACAATTTATGTATTTTTAAGTTAATGAGAGCCTAATCTGTGTGAAGGTTTTATTGCAAAACACAAAAGTACATTACTACTTTTCTACAAGAGGTTAAAAGCTTTCAGCCTTTAATTCATGTTTTAGGTGTGATATTATGTTGTGTTAGCTAATGTTCATGTAAACTTGAACAACAATTTATGTAAAGTTTGTAAAATGATCAGCTTCAGAACTATAGTACTTGAGATTTATAAAGAGCCCTGCCTTACTTGAGATAAGGCTCTGTCCCATCTCACTACATGTAAAAGTGACTATGGAAGAAGTAGGCCAGATTTCAGTACAGTTAAAGTTGTGTCCAAAAGTAGGTTTTTGCCAAGATTACTAGGATCTCAAATAGGAAATTATGATGTATAACCCTGCCAGAATTCAAGGTAGCTATTATATAAGCTAAATATGTTTTTACCCTAGTTAGTTTTGTTTTGTAGTTTGCTTATAGATGGTTTAAAGATTGCCTGTTAATGTTTTAAAGAGGTATTGCTTTAAGAACACAACCTGGGTCAACATAAGATAAGGAGTTATCACCTACAGGACAGAGAGATAAACATTAAAGCCCAGTGCTCTTAATAGAAGGCTGTTAACTTATTTGCTGGATGTTTAAGATCAAGTTTTTAAAATTAGTTAAATTAAAAGGGCCAAGAAAACCAATATTTGGCTCTTGCCCTCTGAGTCAGTCTGAATCAGGGAATAGGGGACTTCTTCAAAGGGCTCTGCAACTCTAGGCCACATAACTTCCAGATCAGGGAGATTAATGAGACCGGTGGAGGACAGGAGGCCAATCGGTGCATTTGCTGTGAAGAGGAGGGTCATCAGAAAAGGGGAGACATCCCTGATGCTTCCGAGGGAAGCCACATGGTCAAGCAAGGCCTGGACCCATCCTAAGGTAAATGGCACTAGCAGAACTGAGAAGCTGCAATGAAGTTCCCCGAGGACTCCCAGGGAAACTCAGCTGACTGTTGACAATAGATAAGAACAAAAGTCAGTTTGACTTGCTTCATCTTAAACACTTAGCAAAGATAGTTAAAGCCAAAGCACAGCTGTTCCTGGACATTTTAAATGATAATAATAATTAAATGTAACTTCCAAAAATAAGTAAACTGGAGGCTACAAAAGAGATTCTCAGACAGGAATGCCTGATAACTATTAAAAGGAACTGCCAGAGTAGTTTTTAGTTTAAGACCCACAGATATTCCTAACCTACACAGGTAGGCTTGGTGTTTGCTAGTATGGTTATCCAGCCCTAAGTAGCATAATTAAAGGTTTCTCTATTAGACCCAGGTCATACTAGTAAAAGGATTTTGCAAGATCAGATGACATTAAATTATTAGACTATATCTTAAAGGAAAAGGACATCTGTAAACCTAAATGTTAGTTGTTGTGTTTACATCCCCGACATTTCTGGCAAGGTGACAAAGGTCCTTAAAGATTTACATGCTCAGATAGAAGCCATGTCCTCAGCAACTTTGTCATGGAAACAATATCTTAGCTCCTGGTTCTTGGTACTTCCTGGTGAAAAACATTGTTAGTCTCTGTCTTGGCCATTATACTCATTGGCATATTCCTGTGCTGTGACATTTATTGCTGCATCAATATGGTTCCAGTAAACTAATGAATTCTTGTTTCTCTTATGGACCACCTATCCCTCGAATGGCCCTCCAGCCTAATACTTCTCAATTGGACTTTTATCATGGACCACTCGATAGACCCGATTATTAAAGGGGGACTCCAAACTGCTTGCCCCACATCGTCCCTTTTCAGCCTGAAGAAGCCGGAAAGATCCTCTTCGCCCCCCTTCCTTACAGCAGTAAGGAGTTCCCAAACTAGAGGGGGGAATAAAGCCAGATTTTAAGTTAGGTAGTCAGTGTAGTTAGATAAATCGGGGTCTAATACCGAGTGGAATCTAAAATGGAGGCCATGCTGAAAATGATTCCAGGGAACACAAAACAACTCACGAAATGTGAAACCCTTCAATAATTGTGATGCATTACTTTTAAGATTAAAAGTAGTCAGAAAAAGGAGTGGGGAATGTAAGGGTAAAAGAAATTGAAGTTAAAGCGTAAAAGTTAAAGGGTAAAAGACCGGGTGTTGTAAAAGTTTCTAAGCTGCAAAGTCTGAGTTAAAATGTAAAGGAGGTATTGTTAGGTTTCTATGCTACCTGCAAAACCTGAAATTTCTGTAGCTGTTAAGACAATGCTTAGAACCGCCCAGTAAACATTTCCCCTGGCTGTTTGGTTATTTAATAACTGAAGGGCTCTGTGTAACTGGTCACGTAGTCCTCTAGGCCCTAAAACCAATCAGTTTGAATGTGTACCCCGTTTAGAAATGACCTATCACTCCAGCCTGACCTGTTCCCACCAATGAATGAACTAATCATGTTTAGGAGTTGTTGTTCAATTTTCCCGTGCCTCATGATGATTTGTTCTGATGTATACAAAGCCCTCCGCCCTCCCCAAAAAGTGTACTTAAGCAGTGCTCAGCCCCTGCTCGGGGCTCTGGGCTGTTCTCCCTTCTTGAGTGGGCACGGAGCCCCAGCATGCTGGTTCAATAAATCCCCTTCTGCCAATTGCATGAGTGGTCACTTGGTGGTCTCTTTCTCCGACGTTTCGCAGGACCCTTACACCTCTGCCAGACATCTCTTGCCACCTCTGCTTGTCTCCTCTGCTGTCTGTGGAGAGCAGAGATGGGAGAGTCTCTGGTTCTTGGAACCAAAGATGCTGTCTTGCAATACTTTTGCTGTGACTGACTCCCTCCTTCTGATACCATCCCTGGCTTAGGGGCTCTTGGTAAAGTGGGAGTTGAAGATGGGGAGGGAGAGCTCTCTTGGCTGTTCACATCAGGGGTGTCCAGCTGATGGATCTTCCATTCTGCTGGTGTAGAAGGATCCGGAATCACTGCAGCAACTCCTCTTAGATCTGCAAAAAGAATGTTAGCCACAGTGAGTGGCACCTGTTCTGCTGCAGTCTGGCTGGGCACAAAATAACCAAGCCACCACACCGCCTTGTAGATTCAAACAGCAACTCTTTATTCCTGACTCTCACTGGCACTCTACACGCACATTCTGGGGAAAATGCACCCTCCACTGGGCTCTGTGTACCAAATCCTCTCAGAACCCCGTGAGAACTCCACGGGAACTCCAGGAGCGGGCACCCGAGGCAGCAGGATACGCCCTATTCCCGGCAAGATCCACCCTAAACCCGGATCCACCCTAATCCCTGAGCAGGGTCACCTTTCAACCAAAACTCTCAAACATTCATGCAATGTCACTGCAAATGACCTGGGTACAAGGCAAGCCCATTTCCACAATGGAGAGTCCTCCCTCTCAGCAACATGGGGTAGGCTGACAAGGAAATTGCCATGCGTCATTCCTACTTGGCTATGGCTCTCAGCACTGTTCCATGACTGGGGGCCTAGAAATATGAAATTTTTACCATCTTCAGCTAGGCAGGGCATTGGGTCCCCTACTGTGGTGGCTGTGCTGGCCTCTGTTCTGGGGTCCAATTTTCTTTTCTCTTCCACCTCTCAGAGTTATCCTTGGTTGTCTCCTGTATGCTTTCCAGGGTTTACAGTTGCCCTTCCCTAATAAGGAGGAGCATCAATAAAGAGTCTGTCTTGTCCTAGTCAGAAGTTCAAAGGTTTTAAAAGTATACTTCCTACAATCAGAAAAATCATTATTTTGAAAGTTTTATTTATGCATAATTGATATGTTCAAAAATAGCACATATTTAACATGTACATTTTGCTGGGTCTGGACATACGCAAACAGTTTGACACCATCACCACAATCAAAATACTAAATACATCCATCATTTCTTGTCTTCTAATATTGATTGTGTGCGTTGGGGGCAGGGAGCAGCAAGAACGCTTACGATTGATCTTCTTAACATTTTAAAGTGCACAATAACATGCTGTTAATTATAGGCACGGTGTGAAATCATTCTTGAAAAAAATCAGAAGGAATGTGGGAGAGAGATGAATGGATCCCTGTAGAGAACAAATAGCTCAAAATGCTTTTCATTGCATGATTCTCTCTATGATGCTTCTGCTCACCTTGTCTTAAAATTGGCTCTTTCCCATAGGTACCATATCCCTAAAACTAAACTCTGCATTTTGACCCTCTAGAGGGCTGTAAGGAAGCCCAACCTTGGGTGTAGTAAGATTGTGGAATAGGATTGTGCCTTCTCTACTGAGTCTGGGACATCATTTGGCTGAGGCCACGTAACTAGTGTGTGGGAGATGATTTGAACCCAAGGCAAAAGGTGACATCACACTGCAGCTTTCACTGAGGCAAAGGAAAATGTATCCTGCACTGCAAATAATGGATCTCTCATTTACCTGATTTACAGTTTTGAATTTTTCTAGATGAGATATTGTAGAAGTATGCCCATCTCTAATAAAGCATATTTATAGTACAGTTTCTTGGGAACCTGTGTATCTTTGGGGAAGGATTCATTTGGGGATTTCTCTGCTGATCATCCTCCGTGGTTGACTCTATGCTGCTAACCTCAGAGTCCCTTCTGGACAGGTTCAGAGAACAAGAGCACAAGTAGAAAACAGAAAGCAAAACGTTGTGCCATAAAAATGGGAAGCAGCAGAAGAAATTTGATTTCTCAACATGAGTTCCTCCCCTGGCTCCTACACAGACATTTGAATCGGATTTAAAAATCAAGAATTCACAACTCGAAAGTCACCAAGGAAGATATATCTGGCTGAGGTAACTTCTGGACTTTGAGTCTGAGCACACATCCAAACCACAGCAAAGCAGATGACCGTCACCTCGTCCCCCTTCGTACATGCTCAGCTCACCATCAAACCCACACTGTCCTCTTGTTCACCAAACAAACAACTTCAAGTCTCATATGGAGTTAAGCACATCATTGTTTAACCACCTTTTAGGTTAGGCTAGATAAATATTCTCTTGTCCTCTGCTTTTGGTAGAGGTCAATTTTATAAGAGATTAGCGTGAAGGAAGAAATCCAATGTTAACTAAGCGTCTGTTGGCAACACTTTACAGACAACGGTTAACCGGCTCCTCAGCACTGTATGAAGCAAGAATGATCATACTCACTTCAGAGAGAGGTAGACACCTGAAGGGTAAGCGAGAGATGGATATGGGGCAGGACTCCTTGCAGGTGCCTCCGGTATTGGAACGAGCTCACTCTGACGTGCTGTGGCTACCATAGTCCTGGGCTCCTGCACAGGGGCCTCCCACCCTCTGAGCCATCTTTCTTAGAAAATCTGACCCTAAGAATCAAGACGTTTCTCTGTATAGAAACTGAATGTATGGATAAACATCTCAGTTGCCTACCATTCTATTAAATTGAAATTATGTAGGCTCAAAAAAAAAATGACTAAGGGAGGGGAGGGTAGAAAGAATAGACAAAGCAACAAAAATCAGACTAGATCTTAGATAAACTAATGTGGGATGAGTCAAAAGGTAGTTTCTGGTCATCCCTTTTCCCTTGCTAAGAACCTGTGTCGTTATTGCAGATAATTGCATCATGGAATCCACCCTGATTGGAGAGAACCCCTGGTACCATGTCCTCCTGCTGAGTCTAGGAGCACTGGCTTCTGCCATTTCTATGTTTCTGGGTTCCTCTGAGCTGGCTTCTCAGGTCCGCATCTTGTCCCCACGCCACATTAGGAGGACTGCCGTGTGCTGAACATGACAGCAGTCAGCTGGCTGTGGAGGCAGGTTATTTATAGAGCAGGAGCAGAGCCGCTAGGAGTGTAAACCCAAAATAAGAATCTCATCAGATTCTTAAAAGTGAAGCAGCTCTTCAAACCTGGGAGTGACAGCATGTTCAGAATTTTCCTTTATGTGTCATGTGGTGTCGGTGTGCGTGCGGTTTGTACATGTCTATTTTATTTTCCTGATTAAACAGGACAGGATCTGATCACACCAGGGCCCACTGGGAAAGGCAGCTCTCAGTGCTTCAACTTCTTTGTTGTCTTGGAAGAAATGGAATAAGCTACAGTGACCCTGCCCCACTCTGTCTTTGTCACCTTTTCTCTTTATTCTTGGTTTTCTCACGAGCTGCTTCCATACAATTCAAGTTGGCAGAAACATTTTGAGCAACTGCTGTTTAGAAAGGTTCCAGGGAAAAATGAGATAAGGTTGGTCTCCTCTTGAGAATCAAAGACAGGCGGAGAGGCAGGAACACTGCCTGGCCACAGTATGCAGCAGGGGACATGAGAGCATTGAGGGCAGAGGCAGCTCACCTGTCTGGAAAGGCTTCCTGGAGGAAGTGGCATGGAAAGTGCACTTGAAGGATGGCTGTGACTTTGAGTCAAAGGTAGAATAAGATGAAAGACATTTTTCTTTGCATTCCATGCAAAAATAATGTCAAATGTGGAGATATAGACATTCAGGGCACATTTAAGTAACAGGGCTGTTTCTGGTATGATGTTAAGCTAAGCCCAGGTTTTCATTCATCAATGAGAATCATCTGCAATGTGGCTACAAACACAGTTCAGGCTGCTCTGCAAGACACTGGGTCTAGAGAAGAAGTCAATTATAAATCTGTTTTTCTATTAGAATGCCCAGGGTTTCACTGGGCAGCATGAGGAACTGTTCACTTTGAGAACCAGGAAGGTCAGCTATGTCTGAAGGGCAAAGAGAAAAAGATAAAAGGGAGGAGAGATGGGAAGGGAACTGTGGAGAACCTTGGTAATATCAGGTGGAGTTGAACTTCAAGTAATTGGAGAATCATTGGTACTTTGAAACTAGATGGAAGTCTACTGCATTGGCTTTGACAGCAGGTAATAAGAGCTTCAACAGGGCTTTATCACTGAGGTTAAAAAGGAAGCAAATAATGTTAGAAATACTGCAGAGGTCTAAAGGAAAAAGACTTCAATTCTGAAATCAGCTCTGCTGCTAACTAACCACACGGAAGGCCAAGCATTGAACCTCTAGAACCTCAACTTTAAAGGGAGGATTAGAGCAGACAGGTGCTTTTTTTGCTACCAGAATCCATATATATATATACATACACATATACACACACACACATATACACATATATATTTCTATGTTTTGGAGACTTTCAAATATGCAGCTCATGGTTGAAGACAGGGCCAGATATGCCCTCAGCTTGTCTGCTAGCAACTGAGTGTGAGCATATGGACCAGAGCTGATCCAGCCTCAGTCTTACCTGGGTCTCTGAATTGTGTGGAGTGCTACAAGTCTGGAGGAGCTGGGAAATTCCTCAAGGCAACAGTAATGTGGAGAATACATCATATTTTGCTGTGTGGACAAAGCACAGCAATGTTTCCTGCTCCCCAGTACTGACATCAAATGTCCAGAGTCATCTGTTCTCTGCTGTGACCTACACTGGTCCACTGCCTACCAGCCTACCTAATTTCTCAATTCTTTTGAAAGTGTGGTTCTCTATCCTCCCCAATGATTTTGTGGGCAGCTACCCAAAAGCTTTTTTTTTTTCCTTCTTAATCAGGTACAGTCAGCCATTTACTGTTGCTAGTTGGAACTGAGGACTCTAATGCAGAATACAAATGAGAAATATGTATTATTCATGAAGTCATTTTATAAAATGGTAGGCTATTTTCTGTAGGCTAAAGGAATGTTAAGCTTCTGGATCCTGGAAATTTCAAATAAGAGTAATTTATTTAATTAAAAAAGGGGAAGTTTAGAAGAGTTGCTGGGGAGTTGGACAAAATTTGTCTTGGATATGCTATGTTTGAAGTACCCCTGGGATAGAGTCAGGCTGATGGAAAAGATTGGCATTAATCAGGATTGATTAGGCTATGCTGTAATAACAAATAAGACCCAATGTCATATTGCAGCAAAGTTTTACCCATGGCAGGTAGGGAACATAACATATTAAACACATCGGGCAGTCTACTCTCCTCTTTGAAAAAGTTGGCAGGGTGGGGGGGAGCACAACACATGGAGACTTCCTCCCCAGTGGAACAACATTGAAGGAGGGGAGAGAGTCATTTCACACTTGACAAATACTGCTTCAGCCAGAGGAGCAATGCTGATGTCAGCAGAAATAAGTCATACAGATGGTATGTACTGTCGATATTATGTCATGAAAATGCCACTTTACCTCCTGAAAGCCCATACCTCAGTCTAACCATGAGAAAATTATCATTCAAAGCACAACTGAAGGACTTTCTACAGAATGCCTAAGCAGACTTCTCAAAAGAAAAAAAGTAATTTTGGTGATGAGAACACTTAACATAAGATCTACCCTCTTAGCAAATGTTTAAGTATTCAATGCAGTAGTGTGAACTACAGGCCCTGTACTGCACAGTAGATGTCCATGATTTGTTCATCTGTATAAACAAACTCCTTTATACTGCTATCTGCCTTCCCCCCTCCCTCCAGGCCTTGCCAATCACCATTCAAAATAATGATAATAATAATAATAATGGAAAATTGGGAATGTGATGGATGGACTTTTGGCATGAATTGTTGTGTTGGTTTTATTGGTGTATACTTAACTCCTCACGTTGTATAGTTGTATATATTAAATATGTCTAGCTTTTTTATGTCAATGATACTTCATTAAAGTAGTTTAAGAAAAGATAAGGAAATTCAAAGAAACTGTCACAGTCAAGAACCTAAATGTAATGTATCCTGGATGAGATCCTGGAACAATAAATTGTACACTATGTAAGGGTAAAAGAAATTGAAGTTAAAGCGTAAAAGTTAAAGGGTAAAAGACCGGGTATTGTAAAGTTTCTAAGCTGCAAGGTCTGAGTTAAAATGTAAAGGATTAGGTATTGTTAGGTTTCTATGCTACCTGCAAAACCTGAAATTTCTGTAGCTGTTAAGACAATGCTTGGAACCGCCCAGTAAATATTTCCCCTGACTACTTGGTTGTTTAATAACTGAAGGGCTCTGTGTGGTCGCACGTAGGCATCGCAGGGCCTAAACCAATCAGTTTGAATGTGTACCCCGTTTAGAACTGACCTATCACTCCCGCCTGACCTGTTCCCGCCAATGAATGAACTAATCATGTTTAGGAGTTGTTGTTTGATTTTCCCGCGGTGTATAATGATTTGTTAAAGGAGACTGTGATGTATGTAAAATCCCCGCCCTCCCCCAAAAAAGTGTACTTAAGCAGTGCTCAGTCCCTGCTCGGGGCTCTGGGCTGCTTTCCCTTCTTGAGTGGGCATGGAGCCCCAGCATGCTGGTTCAATAAATCCCCTTCTGCCAATTGCATGAGTGGTCACTTGGTGGTCTCTTTCTCCGACGCTTCGCCGGACCCTTACAACTAGGTAAAAACTAAGGAAATCTAAACAGTGTGGGCTTCAGTTTGTAATAATGAGCTGATACTGATTCATTAACTGTGATGAAAAGTTAATGGGGCTGACTGAAGAAGCTCTGCCCATGAGGAATCTGCTAGAGGGTGCCCAAGGAAAGAGAGGAAATAAGGAGCCAGGTCCAGGGAAACTATGGAGTAAGGGTGATCAGGACAAGGGCAAAGGATACGGGAAAGAAGGCCACAGGTCCTCTTGGAAAGCTGATTTCAGAAGATGCTGAGGTCATTTTCAGTGGTATGGGAAGTACACAGGAGGAGAGAGCAGAGAGTCTGTACCTAATATAGCATAATGTTTCAACTAATATCAAGAAGGAACAACAAGAAGAAAAGTACGGTAGCTAAAGGAGAAGGGTGTGAGAGTATTACATACAAGGGTTCATACAGTTAGTCCCAGAGGGGAAAAAGCCTTTGGTTCTTCCTGTCGAAAATGCTATTGAACTTGCCTTCCCTACCTTTCCTCAAAAATGATGATTCAAGAGTAAGAATTGATGTGGGCAAATTTCTCTCTTTTTTTTTTGGCTCTGACCCACCAAAACACAGGCAAGGATGGCCAAAGTAGACAAGTGAGATGGCATCAAACTGAAAACAAAAAGAAGCTATCAACAGAGTGACCAGGTACCCTATAGACAGAAGAAAGCATTCGAAGACCACAGGCCTCATAAGGAACCAATGTCCAAGTCATATGACTCGATAGGAAAATAAATAAATAAATCTGATAAAAAATTGGCAGAGGGACTGAATAGATACCTCTCAAAAGAAGCCATGCAGATGACCAACAAGGGTATAAAAAAGTGATCAACATCACTAATCATCAGGGATATGCAAATCAAAACTATGAAGAGATATCAGGCCTCACATTTGAGAATGGCTACTATCAAACAGACTAAAGGAAACAAGCGCTGGTGAGGATGTGGGGAGACGGAAGCCCTGGCACGTTGTTGGGTGGTGATGTAAATTAGTGCAGCCATTATGGAAAACAGGGTGGAGTTTTCTCAAAAAATTAATAATAAAACTGCCACATGACCCAGAATTCCCACTTCTAGGTATGTATTGAAAGGAAATGAAATCAGTATCTCAAAAAGAAATCTGCATGCCCATGTTCATCACAGTATCAATGAGGAATCAAAGTGTCCATTAATGGATGCATGGATGAAGAAAACATACCCTGTGGCACACATTTACACAGGAAGAAGAGAGAGAGAGGGGGAGGGGGGAGGTGGGGGCGGGGGAGAAAGACAGACATAGAAATGAAGGAAGGAAGGAAGGAATGGATGGACCCATAATTTGTGACAACATGGATGAACCTGGATGCCATCTTGCTAGGCAAAATAAGCCAGACACAGAAAAGCAAATATTGCATGACCACATTTATATGTGGAATCTAAAAAATGTTAATCTCACAGAAGTAGAATGATGGTCATTACCAGGAAGTTGGAGATAGTTAAGTAAAATAAAGAGCTTGAGATGTAGTTCAGTGGTAGAGCTCTTGCCTAGCAGGTGTGAGGCTCTGGATTCAATCCTCAACACCACAAATGAAAGAAAAAAGTTAATGGTAACTTAGGTGAGATGAATAAATTATGGAGATCTAATCTATATTGTAGGACTATAATTGACGAGACTGTATCTTATACCTGAAATTTGCTAAACAGGTAGGCCGCATGTTAAGTGTTCTCACCACGCCATAGATAAATAAATAGAAGGAAGAAAGAAAAAAACATCCCAGTAACTTCATGAGGTAATGCATACTTTCAATAGTTTGTAGTGATTCCACAATGTGTATATATACCAAAAATTTAAGTTGTATACCTTAAATATATCTATATCTATATCTATATCTATATATATAATTTTCATTTGCCAATTATGCCACAATAAAGCAGAATAAAAAGTGAAAATTATTTTCTTCAAGAATTTAAAATTATTTTAGACACTCTCATTTGATGTCCTCAACAGGATGCAACTATACAAGGTCTAAAAAAAAATACACCAGAAATGTAAGTGGCCAAGGACAAACAGGAAACAAAGAAATAGAATAAGAAACATTAAACATTGGGGAACAGAAATGAATGTTGTTTTGGAGGCAGAAGAGTACATTATCAGCATTGTGAAAAATTAAAATAATATCAAGAATATACTTGAAAATCATTTCCAGAAGTAAATGAAGAAAAGCAATAATAATGACAGAGAAAATCGTAGAAATTGAGAACTAAACATTCAACCAAAGAAATGTAAGGTTTATTTAAGAATTATAGAAACAATAATTAGGGATACAGTTGAAGAATATGTTTCCTAATTTAAAAATATATCTTTAATTATATAGATTCATTGTTCACATTGTTCCCGGAAGGTCTTCCATTTATCCTGGAAGATACTTAGTGAGAGCTTCCTGTCCGGCACTCTCTGGCCACATTTTCCAGCATTGTGTCCTGCTCCCAGGCAACTCATGGGTATTCAGAGAGACAGGAAATGAGCAAGCAAAAGAACAAGATATTCCACTTAGTAGCAAGCTAGGATAAGGATGTGAATATTTAGTATGCAGTGAAATAGAACAGTCAGAGCAAAAGTGATGATCAATTAGAACAGGACTCTTTCTCTTTTTTTCTCTCTTAACACACATACACACACACACACAAAATCCATCCATCCAATCAGTCAATCAATTCACTGCTTCCAGTAATAATATAAACTGAATCTAAGTGCTGGTGGTCAGTGGTAGGAAAAAAAAAAAAGAAAAAGAAAACATAGGCATCAGAGAGGGCTGCCAGTGGAGTGGAGGAGCTGGTCAGAGAAGGTCTCTTTGGAAAGGCAGGCTTGACCCTTGCAGGCCAGACATCTAGGGGAGGAACATTCCATGCACAGTCTATAGGCAGTGGCTGGTCTCTAAGTTGACAGCTTACCAGGAGCACAGGCAGGAGGGATGAGTCACTCCTTGCCGTGAGTCAAAGGAGCCAAAACAGAAGCCACAGTGCACAGCATATGCCCAGCCAGGGACGGGAGCCCAGATTTATTCCAAAGGCCTTAGAGAAACAGTGCAGTTTCTAAGCAGGGCAGAAATAACTAATAGTTATGAATGAACCGTGAGAGCAGAGGGCCAAATTCCTGGCCATGTTTTTCAATTACAATAATGAAGGTTGAAAAAAAAAAAATCATGAGCATCCAGAGATAGAGAAGTTGCAACTTCATTAAATTTGATGGGTCTTGGACCTCCTGTAGAAAACACACAAAGCAAAAAGAAAATGGAGAAAGCTGAGGAGTTTTGAGGCCACTGCACAACTTGTTAGGAATTAACAGGGCAGAATTCCTGCCTCTCCATACTGCCCAGATTCCCATCCGCTCACTCAGCTCTGACAGCTGGTAAGTCCTTGTGCTGTTAGCTCCCCTAGGTATCTGGATTCTCTTCCCAAACAGACTGGAGACAGATACTATGTCTGTCACTGCAATGCCCCACCCAGGGTTCCTAATAGAGTACAGTTATTGGGCTCTTTAGGAACCTTTTTTAAGACAATCAGAGAATAAAAGTTGGTTCCACAGAGGAAAGGGACAGGGAGAGAGAAAAGGGGGAGGAAAAGGGAAATACTGGGGAATTATTTTGATCAAATTATATTGTTATGTCATGCACATGTTCAAATACATAACAACAAACCTCACTGTTACATATAATTAGAACACACCAAATAAAAACAGCAGGGAGAAAAGAGAATAAAGTTTGAATTTTGCAATTGCAATAATGATCATAACAGTAACTAATGGGTATCATCATGTCAGGCTCTGCTTTATGCTGGGCTCTTAACCTATGATATCACTGATTTTCTCAAGGATATTCAAAACAGAAGCAGGACACAGTAGAATATGCCTGTAATACCAGCAACTTGGGAGGCTGAGGCAGGAAGATGGCAAGATCAAAATCAGCCTGGGCAACTTAGGGAGAGACTGGCTCAAATTTTTAAAATAAATAAAAATGACTAGGGTTGTAGCTCAGTTGAAGTGCTTCTGGGCCCAATCTCTAGTAGCACACACACCAAAAGAAATATTCAAAATAGATATTTAAATCTCCACATTTTATGAAAGGAAAAACTGGAAATTTGAAAGACGAAATATCTTCATCAAGAAGTGAGGCTGATTTGTACCTTTACAAAAGTATCTTTAGAAAGCTGCCTTATTTTTATGGTTTAGACATGATGTGTCCCACAAAATCTCACATGTGAGACAATGCAAGAGAGTTTTGAGGTAAAATGATTGGGGTCTGAGAGCCTTACTGCTTTCTTCTACCACATCCTTCCACCATGATGTGCTGCCTTTGGTACAGAACAATGAAGCTGATGTCAATGGACTGAGACCTCTGAAACTATGACCCCCAAATAAACTTTTCCTCCTTTAAAAAAAAAAAAGAAGTGAGGCTGCAACTTGACCCTAATTTTGACCCTAATTTATTGGATTCCAAAGCTAGTATTGAAGCCAATCTGGATTTACATAAAAAGTAGAGAAAAACTGTGGGGTGAAAAACTACACCATCATAATGTGTACTTCAGAGAGCAAGGAATGAAAGGAAAACCTCAGCAACTTGCGGGCCTTACATTCTATGCTGGACTTAAGAGCTACCTTTGGAAAAGTAAAGTTCTAAGCATCAGATGAGGATTTAAGGTTGGTTCTGTCTGAAGCAGTCAGATCAGCACAGCTAGAAGCCACTAACAATTACTGCACACATAATTCACCAATATTCTCAGTGTAGAACCTCGTTTTGTTTTTGTTTTGATGATTATATATTTTTTTCTTCCAGAATGAGTAAATGTGCTTGTAGCTTTTCCCTTTGGCCAAATAGCCTTCAGACGTACCTTGTTTCCCTCCACATTATGAAGGCAGTCCCTGTTATCCACAGATTTGTGCTCCCCACAGTGAGATGACCAATCCTTGACCAATCAGATAATTGTTCTCGGCAGGCACACTGCCCAGAACTTCAGAGAGAAGAACGATACAAGTGAACTTTCAGTGGCCTTGGATTCAAAGCTGTGACCCCAAACTTGAAAAGAGCATAAAGACATATAGGAGAGAAACCTCCATGCTGGAATGGGGGCGGGGATCCTGTGTTTCTATTTAAATCTAGCTCTCCTTCTGTGTGTTTTATGTTCTGCCATTGCAACAGCTCTTGGTCTTACACACTAAGAAACCCCCTACTCCCAGCCACCTCCATCCCATGGCACCTGACTGAGGTCCTGTGAAGGACAGGGTTGCATCTGTGTACGCCCTCAGAGTCACTCACCAGGGCCTGCAGAACTCACTCCAAGGACCAGCCACAAGCCAGGCTGACACCCAGCAGCTAAAGGCAAAATCTGTAAGAAGTAAGAGGAGAAGCCAAAATTCATACACAGGACAGGCCAATCATGCCCAGCAGATACACCTCAGGAACTGTGAAAAAGCCCAAGATGCTCCCATATACCATTCCTTGTCCAGGGAGAGGATTTGTAAAATATCAGGATGCCAGGGAGGGCCTTCTCTGAAGGCAGTATAAGCTATTAATATGTTTCTTTTAGAACACCAGGCATGTAGTAAATATTGGTCTTCTGTCTTCAGTTCTTTGGAGATTCTGGGTGGGAGCAACGAAGCAATATTGAGTATTAAAGAAGGCTTTTAATCAGGGAAGTCAGGATAACACAGAGCTGCCACTTGCACATATAAATAATGCCTTCTAGATGAGTGTAGTTCATAACTTGTACAGTTGTATGCAGTGGTCTGGTAATGCAAACAGACCCAGAACAACAATTGGATTCATTCTAGCAAATGAGGCCAAGGAAGGACAGAGCAGCTCAAGGCATTCAAGATATATAGTTTGGGGATGTTCTAGTTGCCAATAAATGGCAGCATATTGCTGCATCAAGTAATAAGAATTACAAAGTAGAAGTACAATATTTCCAGATATTTACCCAGATATATACAGAATCAAGTCAAAAAACATAAGTCAGATGAAAACAAGAGTATCTAGGAGACAAGATTCTTAATGAATTTAATTTTCTGCTCTATACTTTTCTAATGTTTGCAAAGTACAGACATCATTTTAATATAATAATAAAGATCCATAGATTGAAAAATAAATAACCCATCAATAGACAGAAGAAGCTATTTTAATCTTTAGTTATAAATATCAATATTTGTAAAATATAGCGAGTTAAACATTAATAACTATATTACAGCTGTGTTAATAACAATATTTGTCAATATAATTATACAATATTAACGGACAGAATAAAATCTAACTGGGACACATTGAAGAAATCATGAGCATGTTGCAGCTCACCAGAGCACAGAACAGAGAGATGGAAAAAGGGAAGACATGAAGGACATCAAAGGCCTTCATCATGTGTCTAGTAGAAATATCAGAGACTACAGACTCTGGGATAAGGTAGAGAAGCAATGGTCAAAGTTGAATGAAGCATAAACTTGTATTTAATTCTTAAAAGAATAAATCAAATCAATACTCACCTAGACAGATCAGAGTGAAAGACATCATGTAAAGGCAAAGAAAAAAAAAAAAAACCAGGATATATAAGGGAGAAGACAGATTGCTAACAAAGAAATGACCACAGACTAATATTAGTTACCTCCTCATCAAAGAAAGACACATGAGTTTCAAGTTCTAAGGGGAAAAAAATCTTCCAAACTTGTATGCTCTATCTAGAAATTTAATTCAAGAATAAACTGTGGGAAAAAAAGAGCTAAAGGAGTCATGAAAATATTGATTAAAACAAAATATAAGGCTGAGGGTAGAGTGCTTGCCTAGCATGTGAGGCCCTAGGTTCCATTCCTGGCATCTCAAAAAAAAAAAAAAAGATGTTAGGCTGAGGGTGATCTGAGATGCCCTTGAGGATGCAGTCTTAAAAATGCCACCACACTTTCATGGGTGTGAATATTGGAGAAAGAATTGTTTCTGCCTTTGACAGGAGAGGTAGAGAGTAATCATTGTGAAATGATTCTCCACAGAGAAGACCTGTTATCCAGGCGAACTATCTTTCCAGGGCATTTTCCCAGTTAGGGAAAGGTCTTTGTTCCAACTCCTACTCTCTCTAGGCTGACCATCTCATCAAAGGAGAATGAAGATACACATCTAGGAAAACACTTATGAGCACTCAAAGCCTAGAAAAACAAGGCGGATGATAGATGAAAGTGAGTCATGAGACTACAGAATGTTCCCCCCTCACTCATACCTTACACCAAACCAGCCTGTCCCCAGCAACAGAGGGTGACATCTGAAAGAACACAGGATGCAGGGGACTGAGAGGAGAAAGACACAGGGAAACCCACAGAAGGAGTTAAAACCAAGGAAAACAGAAAATTCAGAAGTCATTGGCCTTCTCATCTACCAGAAACATTAAACACAGATGGACTCCTAGCTGGATTAGCATAGATGCTCACATTAAATCAACATTACTTCATTTGCTAATACTTTAATTTCTAGTGCAACATGCCTAGCTCTCAACAGACCATTAGAAGTAATGCCAAAAGGAAAGAATAAACAAAGAAAGAAGGCCAGCATCACAACCAGAGTCAGCTATGATACAGGTACTGGAATTACCAGACAGGAATCTGAAATAACATAGCTAATATACTAAGTCCTCCACTGGGAAAAGAAGACAATATTCAAGAACAGATAGTCAATGGGAGAGATGAAACTATGAATGAATTAAAGGGAACTTTCAACACAGAAGAAGTGAAAGGTAATTCCGATAGGGCCATTCCTAGATTGGAGAGAGCCAAGAAAAGCAATCAATGAGCTTACAGATAGGCTGAGATAAACTTCTTAAAATGAGATAAAAGAGGGTAAAATAAAACAACAACAGCAAACAAAGTAGAACTTAGAAGAACCATGTGAAGATTTCAAAATGTGAATTTCTCAGTATACTAAATCCTACAAAAGAAATATATTCAGTGAGTGTTGGGATCACAGAGCAAGAAGCAACCAGCATCCCCTGCGGGAAGCAGGATTAACTTCACAGGAAAGGGTTTGAGCAGTATCTTCAAAGATAGGCAACTTCCAGAAGGACCAGGTCATCTGAAAATTCCATACACACAAAAGGGGGACAAAATATGGCACAGATAGAGATGAGGAAGGAAGTCAGCATAGCACACATCTAGATTGTTAAAAGACCCATATGCAGTGGTTCTTTGTGTATGTGTAAATTATCATTATGGATTAATGACTTTTTACTTAATATGTTATAATATTTTTATAGATTCTTTGGTAAATTAATCCTCACTTTGCCTCAAATTTGATAAGTGGGAGCCCTTTCAATGTATCTCCTGGGTTCTGTTGACATGTGCCCACACATGTTTGTATATTTCCCTGCTTTCTTTCTCAAGTCTTTCAAACTCTCTTTGCACTTTCTTTGCCCTAGAAATTCAATGAGCCATTCTTCCAAGAGCCCTGCTTCCTCTTAATAGGTTTAGAAATCAAACTGTCTGCTAAGGCTGCTCAAACTAATCACTTAATTGTGGTGTCATAGTTTCTGGACCTTTTTAGTAGAAAGAGGTGGGAACACCCCATTATTTAGGAGGATAGGGAAATGTGTGTGCACATAATCAAAAATGGAGAGAAAATAATAAGATAATTTGTTATGGTGACCTTAATGAGAAATGAACAGGGTGTCCACACCATGCAATGGAGCGAAATAGGAATAGACTCGAGAAAAGGAAATGAAAGTATTTTAATATTTACTTTATACCAAATTTGGAAAATATAACAAAATTTCTATAATGATGGTAACAAATGGCCACGGAGTATCATTGAATTAATATCATGTTTTTAACCAGAAGACATGGGTTTAATTCCCAGCTTGGACACCCACCAGCTTTATGAATGAGCTTTATGAACTCTTCATGTCTCTGAGCCTGATCTGCTAAAGTGAATAATAATATTCACTCTGCTGGTGAGAAGATCGATGTGTTAATGTATAAGCATTTTGAAAAGTATCAAGTATTACTAGCCTAGAAGGGATTATTATTATTATAACCTACTTCCTATACTTTGTACTGCTTAGTACTCTCCAGGACAGGGTAATCACATTATATTAGGAACAATGAATTGAACCAGCAGGGAGAAAGGAGAGAGGAAGAAAATAATTATAGCAAAAGAGGAAGGAGGAAAGGAATTAAAGAAAAATAGAGGACAAGGAAGGGAGAGGAACACAATTGGGAGATTATCTGACAAATCCCAGTATTAACGTCTCTCTTCAGGAACCAACCTGACTGACCTGTGTTCTCCACCTGCTGAGTCCATCTGGAATGCAGCAAAAGGGGCCTGCAGGATGCTCTCCACGTAGGATCGTGGCTGTGGGGACAGACTGGCATGTAAACTAGGTGCAATGGGGGAGCTCCACAAAAATGTCCATAACTCCTTCCTGGGAACCATCAGGGTGCTCTGACCGCAGCTGTGTTGGTGGAAAATGAACAGAAGGAATCAGTGCTCACCTTTTAGGAGCTGGCCTCTTCTTGAGGAGAGGAGCCAAGAAGGGAGATCAGACCTTCCAACTCACTTCCTGCTCATCTGACCAGGGATGTGGAGCGAAACGAAGTGTCTGTCTCTCTCTGTAGTCCTGAGTCATCAGACCTCATGTGATCAACACAGAGATCTTGTGCAAAAAAATGGTGTAGTCCAAGGACCATGGCTTTCCAATGTATCCCTTCTCTTTAAGTTCAAGAAGCAATCCAGCCATGACAAGATTCAAATATCACAGTTACATTCCACACTAACTGGCTACAAAAACCAACAGAATATATGGAAGAACTGTTTGCAGTAAGACCTGACAAGCAGGGCAGAGACTTGATGCTCCTTGAAAGAGAAAAATCACTTCCTGTTGAGGTCCCTGTTCACTGCAGCTTTCTGCCTGGGGAATTTTCCAAACGGTGGCACAAAGAACAGGAACAGTAAAGAGAAATATGAAGATTCGTCTTTAAGGTTAACTGAAACAGCAGGAATTTGTAAGACAAGAGTGCAGAGGAGATGAAAGTTACCCAGGAAAGAGCCACAGAAATCTGAGGAAGAGTCCCCTCAGGTATTTGATGAATTGGCGAATGAGTTGTGTAAGGCTCTTTGAGGTCTGCCAACTGTTGGCTGAATGGGAGCAATTGCAATTAAGCAGGGATGGGAAATGTGGGAATCCATATTGGCCAGAGTAGAGAGACCTCACTGACTCTGAGCATTAGTGGAGACCCCAGCCAGGCAGTGTCTTAGGAGTAAGGAGCAGTCTAGAACAACCCACCAAGCCTGAGATCAATCCTTGGCGGGTCCAAGGGAGAAGCCATGAAATGAAGGGCTACGTCTTTATTGATATCTTTATTCTATGTCTTTAATGAGAGATCATACAGTGAAGACTCTCTAAATATATCATTTATAATATCTATCATAAGATTTTTTGCAAACAACAATAGAGGTAGAAACAACAATGTATTAATCTCAGGTACAAACCTGAAGGGGATGGGGGACCCAATAATGAAAATAAATAGTATGTTAATGCAATATCATATAAATTCAAAATAAATAAAAATTAATTGTTGTGCAAAATGTCAAAATTTTAAAATAGGTATTACTGATTTTTCCTTTTGCTTCAGGCTTATGGTAATAAAAAAGTATCCATTCCATTTTTTGATCTCTCCAAAACCAAAGTGATTGTTTAAAAGTATTTGAGACACATGTAGATGTAAAAGATATGTCAATAATAGCAAAAGGAAAGAATGAGGAAATATGGAAACACATGTTCTAAAATTCTTACATTATTTGTTAAGTGCTATAATACTAATTCAAAGTAGGCTGAAATAAATTGAAGATACCTAGGGTAATCCCTATAGCAACCTGAAAAATAATAGAATGAAGAGCTGATATCATGAAAGACCAGTGGAGGAGATAAAATGGAATCCTAAAACCCCAAGATTAAATACAGAAGACAATAGGAAAAGATAAAAAGAGAGAAAGAAAACAGTGTGCAGAAAGTGACTGGTGAATGAGATTCACAGTTACATTCCACACTAAATGGCTACAAAAACCAAAAGAATATATGATCGTCAGAAACATAGTGATAAGAATATGCATATAAATGTAGTCATATGCCCAAAGGGGACTGATTGTAGAACCCTGGATGGAATAGCTATTTTGAAAAAGTATCTTTTGCAGTTGTGGTAAGTAAACACTAGGGGGCAAATTCCAGTGTATGTGTGCCAACTAATCAGATGAGGTAGCATCCCCATGATTATGTTACTTGATAGACAAAAAGATTTTGCAGATGTAATTAAGGTCCCACTCAGGTAACTTTGAGTTAATAAAAACGTAGACTTTACTTTGGTAAATCTAACACAAAAATCTAACCATAAAAAATGTAAACAAGCTGGGGACATAGCTCAGTTGGTAGAGAGCTTGCCTCACATGCACAAGGGTTCAATCTCCAGCACCAAAAAAAAAAGTAAACAAGAAGAAATAACTTACTTTCCCTGCTATCCTGGAAAAGAACATAGCCAAATTGGAAATGCATAGATAACTCTGAGGGCACCTCAAAGAACTGAGAGCAACTCCTAGTTGACAAGCCATCAGAGAGACAGGAAAACTAATCATAAAACCACAAAGAACTGAGTTCTGCATGGTACTTGGATGAGTTTGAAAGACTCAGAGTTTCCAAGACTCAAGATGGAATTACCTTCCTGGCTAACACCTTAATTTTAGACTCATAAGAGAACTCAGATACCTCCTTCTTGGAGTTTTCATCTGCATGTACTGAAGTTGTGAGTGTTGTTTTTCTGCTAATTTTATAGTGATTTGTTATTTAGGAAAACAATAACTAATATGCAAGCAAAAATTAATTACAAAAAAACCCCTGAAATGACTATTAATATCAAAACGGACTATGAGACAAAATTTGTACAACGTAAAATGCAAAAAAGAGAGAGCCCTAACGTAAACCGTGGAATTTGGTTAATTATAATGTATCAATATTGACTCACCAATTGTAACAAGTGTACCATATTAATATAGAAGATAATAGTTATAGGGGAAACTGGTGAAGGTGAGAAGGTATTGAGAACTTTATTCAACCAAACTTGCTTTAAAAATAAAGTCTATTTATTTTTAAATAGACTTTATTTAAAATAACATGGTACATGCCTATAATCCCTTGACTTGAGAGGCTGAGGAGCGAGGATGGCAAGTTTGAGGCCAATTTCAGCAACTTAGGCCCTCAGCAACTTAGCAAGACCCTGTCTCAAAATTAAAAATTATACATTAAAAAGGAGTGGATGTAAGTCAGTGATAAAGTGCCCCTGGGTTTGATCCCCAATACCAAAACAAACTAAGTCTATTAAGTATGTTAAAAAAAAGAGCACAAAAAGACAAAATTAAATATGGAGGATTAGACATTTGTAATTACAGTTGGAGATGCTAATACTCCTCTTCCCAGATTTGGGTAAGAATAAAAATAAAAATATATTGAGCAAATAGATTTGATCAACACAGCCTGGTTTGTGTTTGCAAACTCTACCACCAACAATTTAAGAATGCATTCTTTTCAAGAGTATTCACTGAGAGAGAACATACACTTCCAATTACATTTCTAGATAGGTGGTTCCCGTTGGAACCAAAACATCACTGAAAGAAAATTTTAGAAAATTGGAAAATACAAAAAATAAATTATCTAAAGGCACTGGAGGGTGAGCCTGCTGGTGATGGGGCAGGGGGGGAGTTGACATTTTAAAAAATGGAACCTCACTGAGTGAGCCGTTTTCATGGATTTGAGTCCAAAAAATAAATTGAAGTCAGGGCCATGTTCAGCAACCAAAACTCTGATAAAAACGAAGCCAAATACAGAATTTCCACAGGACAAATGAGAAGACAGAGGTCAGAGCAGCCTTCCTGGCTGGAAAATGAGAGGGAAACCACAGGAAAGAGAGCAAAAATGGATGAGACTCAACTTCTGTGCATAAATTCTGACCAAATCTCCATCTTATTCCTTGGTCCAGCTCACAGCCCCTGAGACCACAGCAGGGAAGGCTGAGACTCCATCCAAGAGAGTTTTTAGTTCAAGTCCAGTCAAGGGAAGTACCAAAATCCACAAAGATTACCAAAAATACCAAAGATCAAAATAATGGAACTATATCCCACATTCATGGATCAAAGGACTTACTATCTTCTAAAGTTATCTGTAAAGTGCAATTCCAGATGATTTTTATAGAAGTTGACAAGTTTTCAAAATTAATAGAAGAGATTCAAAATACTCAAAATAGTATGGAAAAATATGAATGAAGATGGAGATTCTCACTTAACAATTTTAAAATATACTGTAAAGTTACATTATCCAGGCACTGTGGTATTAACATAAGGACAGGCATACAGATCAACAAAATATTACTGAGAGTTCATAAATAACTCTTTGTATATGGTCAATTATTTTATTTCCTGATTTTATTTATAATTGACACACAATAATCGTACATGTTTATGGGATATATGTTGTATAAAGAGCTAATCAAGGTAATTAGCATGTAATCATCTCAAACATTCTTTGTGATAATAACATTTCATGATCCTCTCTTTTGGCTGTTAAAATATATAATACACTATTTAACTATAACCACCCTCCTATGTCATGGGACACAGAACTTGTTCTTCCTATTTATGACTTTGTAACCACTGACCACCATTTACTCTCCTGCTTTCTGCCATACCTCCCCTAGCCTCTGGTAACCACTATTCTACTCTTTACCTCCATGATGTCAACATTTTTAGAAGACATATAAATAGTCATCAGGTATATAAAAATGTCCACATCACTAATCATCAGGGAAATAACAAATCAAAACCACAACGGCATATATGACAAGAACAATTATAGAGGAGGAAAAGTTTATTTGAGGACTCACAGTTTCAGAAGTCTCAGTCTGTAGATGGCTTGTTCCATTTTGGAGGAGACTCAAAGGGAGGCAGAACATCATGGAGGAAGAGTGTGGTGGAGAGTCATTCAGAGCCTGGCACCAGGAGGCAGAAGAGAAAGAGACTACTCCACTTACAGAGATGAAATATACACTCCAAAGGCACACCCCCAATGACCACCTCCACCAGCCACACCCACCTGCCTTCAGTTACCACCAAGTAGATCCGTATCAGGAGATTAATATGCTGATTAGGTTAAGACTCTCGTAACTCCATCAATTCACCTCTAACATTTCTTGCAATGTCTCACTCATAAACTTTTGGGAGCCCTTTCATATCTAAACCATAACAGGTTCACTCTAGTTAGAATGCCAGTTATCAAAAAGTTGAAAAACAACAAAATACTGCCAAGGATGTATACAAAGGATAAATCTTGTGTACAGTGTTGGTAGAAATAAAAATTAGTATAGTCATAATAGAAAACAGTAGGTCTCTCAAAAAATTAAAGAGACCTGCCATATGCTCCACAACACAAATACTGACTACATATCCAAAGGTAATTAAATCAGTGTACACATGTTCACATTTATTGCAACATTTTTCACAATAGTCAAGATATGGAATCAAGGTAAATATCCATCAGTGAATTAAGAATGTGGCATATACTTACAATGAAATCCAATTAAACTGTAAAAATAATTAAGTCCCATAATTTGTGGCAATGCAAATGAACCGAGAGCTTATTTTGTTAAGTGAAAGAAGGTAGGAACAAGAAGCACAGAAAGACAATGTCACATGATGTGGAATATAAAAAACAAAAAACAAAAATTGAACCCATGGCTTATGCATACTAGGCAAGCACTCTGCAACGGAGTTACAACTCAAACCCCCCGGTCAATTATTTTTCACAGAAGTCCCAACACAAATGGGGAAATGGCTCTTTCAATACATAGTGTTGATATAGCTACATTTGTAATAATTAATTTGGATCCTTCTTCATATCATACAAAAAATCAACTCAAAATGAATCACAGACCTGAAGATAAGAGCTAAACTATAAGGCCTTAGAAGAAAACATAGATGTAAACATTGATGACCTTGGACTAGGCATTAGGTTCCGAAATATTGGAGCACACCATGTTAAGCTAAAAAAAAAAAAGCCAGACTCAGAAAGTTAAGTTCATGTGCTTTCTCTTATATGTGGAAGCTAGTGGGAAAAAGGGAGGAAAAAGGTATCTCACAAAAATAGAAGAGAGACCAGTGGAGTAGAGGAAAGAGATCAAGGGAAGGGAGAAAAGGAGTTCAAAGAGAGACTGGGGATTGAAATTGATCAAATCATGTTATGTGCCACAGAGAAACCCACCATTCTGTATGATTATTATGCACCAGTAAAAATACATAAAGATTCTTTCACCCAGTTACATCTAGGTTACTTAGTTATGCATGAATATTAAAAAATGAAACATATTTTGTAACGGTAGTTACAATGGCAATTATCAAAAAGACAACAACAACAACAAAACACTGGCAAGAATGTCCTGAAAGGAGAAATCTTATACAGTGCAAACAAAATTGTAAACAAAAATAGAAAAACGGAACTTTACTTTTAAAATGCACTGCAAATGACACGACTAGGAGAAAAGAATTCAGAGAATGGTGGAATATTTGTAAATAGCATACTTGGTAAATGGTTCATATCCAGAATATACAAAAACACTTTTAGAAATCAGTAAGTAAACTATCTAAAAAGTTTAAAAACCATGAAAAATATCTTAATAGACATCTCTCTAAAGATGACATCCTAATGGCCAATAAGTATACAAAATGATGCTTGAAATCATTACTCATCAGGGAAGTGCAAACCAAACCACAAGGGAAAGTTAATGCATACTTACTAGAATGGCTATTTTTCTTTTAAAATCAAGTGCTTGTGAGGATGAGTAGAAATTAAAATGCTTGTACATGGGTACAGGGATTATAAAATAATGCAGCCACTTTAGAAAGCAGCTTGACCAGTCTTCAGAAAGGTTAGCATAGTATTAGCATAATTCAGAAAGTCCAATCTGAAGTACACAGGCAAGAGATTTAAAAACACACATCCACATGAAAATTTGTGCAGAGATATTTGTAGTTATATTCTTCAGAATAGCTCTAAAAGTAATCATAACCCAAATGCCCATGAACTGACAAATGTATAAATAAAAATGTGATATTCCACATGATGGAATTTTTAGCATTAAAGAGAAATACAGATACACGAAACAACATAGACAAACCTTTAAAGCATGGTAAGTGAAAGAAGCTGTCACAAAAACCATGTCAGAAACATAATTGCATGTATATAAAATATCATACAGATTACATTTTAAAGATGAGGCAGATTCATAAAGAAAATAATTTAGAATTTGTATGGATCTGGGAGTGGGGAGAATGAAGAGTGGCAGCAATGGCTATAACATTTCTTTTAGGGATGACAAAAATCTTCTAAAATTAGATGATGATGATAGTTGCACAACCCTTTGATTTTCCTGGAAAATACTGAATTCTATACTTTAAATGAATAGATTTTATAGTATATAAATTAGGTCTCAGTAAATGTGTAAACAACAATAATAAAAATCCCACAAAACTCTTCAGAGGTATACAATAAGAACCTGTCACCGCATAATAATGTGACAATACTTTTGAAAATTCTTCAATGTATAAATTACTGGATTAATGTGAAACTTCCTCAAGAAATATCATTAATTTAAATTATTCCTTGTGTTAGAATTAAAATCAGCTCCTGGAAGCATGATCAGTGATGTAAAGAATTCTGAAGTTAAGAATTCTCAAAATGGGGATGCCAACTGAGAATTTTCTATCCAGCACAACTGAGCTTCAGATTTGAAGATCAAATAAAAACCTTCTGTGATAAACAAAAGTTTAAAGAATTCACAACTAGAAAACCTGCACTACAGAACATCCTCAGCAAAATATTCCATGGGGAGGAAATTTTTTAAAAAAATAGCAAAGTGAGGAACTACACTAAAAGAAAACTCAATATAAGGAGAAAGTAAGTCAAGTTAGAAGCCAAAAATAAACCAAAATGACCAGAATAAAAATCACATCTCAATAATATTCCTGAATGTTAATGGCATAAATTCATAAACCAAAAGATTTAGACTGGCAGATTGGATTTAAAAAACAGACCAAACAATATGATGGCTTCAAGAGACTTACCTCCTATGTAAAGACATTCACAGACTGAAGATGAAAGTTTGGAAAAAGACATATCAACTCATATGGGCTTTGTAAAAAGCAGGGGTTTCCATCCTCCTATCAGATAAAGTGGACTTTGAGCCAAAGTTAGTCTGAAGGGATAAAAAAGGACATTTCATACTGCTTAAGGGAATTATACATCAACAAGACATAACATTTGTAAATATATATGCCTCAAAGAATGGAGCATCTACATTCATCAAACAAAAGACAACAACACAATAATACTTGGTGACTGTAACATACCTCTCACCACTGAATAGATCTTTCAAACAAAAACTAAATAAAGAAACTATAGAACTCAATAATACAATCAATAATTTAGACTTAACAGACATTTATAGAGTATCTCATTGATCTTCGAGCAAATGCACTTTCTTCTAAGCAGCATATAGATTCTTCTCCAAAATAGACCATATGTTATGTCACCAAGCAACTGTTAGCAATACAAAAAAAAACCCAGAAAATCTACCCTGTATTCTATCAGATTGTAACAGAATGAAACTAGAAATCAATGATAAAATAAAAAGTAGAAACTACTCTAACACCTGGAGATGTAATAACATGCTATTGAGTGATGAATGGATAGCAGTAGAAATCAAGGAGGAAATAAAAAAAATACTTAGAGGTAAATGAGAACACCGATACAATATATGTAATACAATATATGTAAATCTCTGGGACACTATAAAGGCAGTACTAATAGGAAGGTTAATTGCAATGAGGTCATTCATTAAAATAATAAAAAGTCAACAAATAAATGACCTAACATTACATCTCAAAACCCAGAAAAAGAAAACAAGTCAACACCAAAAGCAGAAGACAGAAAATAATTAAAATCAGAGCTGAAATTAATGAAATTGAAACAAAAGAAACAATTGAAAAAACAAAAAGTTGGTTATTTGAAAAAATAAATAAAATTGATAAACCCTTAGCTACACTAATGAAGAGAGAGAGAAAACCCAAGTTGCTAAAATTTGTGGTGAAAAAGGAAATATCACAATGGACACTACTGAAATACAGAAGATAACCAGAAACTAGTTTGAAAATTTATACTCCAATAAAATAGAAAATCTCAAAGACATTGACAAATTTCTAGAGACATATGATCCACCCAAATTGAATCAATTTAAACAGATCAATTTCAAGCAATGAAACTGAAGACACCATCAAAAGCCTACCAACCAAGAAAAGCCCAGGACCAGACAGATTTTCAGCCAAGTTCTACAAGGCCCTCAAAAAAAAAAAAAAAAAAAAAAAAAAAAGAATTAACATAAATACTCCTCAAATTATTTCATGAAATAGAAAAGAAGGAAACCCTTGCAAATGCATTCTATGAGGATAGTATCACCCTGATACTGAAACCACACAAATATGGAAAGAAAACCTCATACCAATATCACTTATGAACATAGATGCAAAAATTCTCAATAAAACTCTGGGAAAATGATACAAAAACATATTTAAAAGATAGTGCACCACAATCAAGTGGGGTTCATCCCCGGCATGTGAGGTTGATTCAACATACAGAAATCAATAAACGTAATTCGCCACATCAATAGATTTAAAGACAAGAATCATATGATCATCTCAATAGATGCAGAAAATGCATTTCACAAAATATAGCACCTCTTCATGTTCAAAACACTATAAAAACTAGGGATAGTAGGAACATGCCTCAACACTGTAAAAGCTAACTATGATAAACCCAAGGCCAATATCATTCTAAATGGAGAAAAATTGAAAGCATTCCTCCTAAAACTGGAAGAGATGGATGCCCTCTCTCAACACTTTTATTCAACATAGTTCTTAAAACTCTAGCCAGGGCAATCAGAGATGAAAAAATTTACAGGAATACAAATAGGAAAAGAAGAACTCAAACTATTGCTGTTTGCAGATGACATGATACTATATTTAGAAGATCCAAAAAACTCCACCAGAAAACTTCTGGAACTAATAAATGAATTCAGCAAAATGGCAGGTTATAAAATCAATACCCATAAATAAAATGCATTTCTACACATCAGTGATAAATCCACTGCAAGAGAAATTAGGAAAATTACCCCATTCATACTAGTCTCAAAAAAAAAAAGAAAAAAAAAACTTGGGAATCAACCTAACAAAACAGGTGAAAGACCTCTACAACTTAAACTACAGAATTCTAAATAAGGGAATTGAGGATGATCTTAGAAGATGGAATGATCTCCCATACTCTTGGATAGGCAGAATTAATATTGTCAAAATGGCCATACTACCAAAAGTGTTATAAAGATTTAATGCAACCCATATTAAAATCCCAATGACATTCTTTACAGAATTAATCATGAAATTCATCTGTAAAAATAAAAGACCCAGAATAGCAAAAGCAATCCTTAGCAAGAAGTGTGAAGCAGGAGGCATCACAATATCAGACCTTAAACTATACTACAGTGCCATAGTAACAAACACTAGGTCTAATGTTGGCACCAAAATAGACCTGTAGACTGATGGTACAGAATAGAAGACACAGAGACATACCCACATAAATACAGTTATGTCATATGAGACAAAGGAGCACAAAACATACATTGGAGAAAAGATAGCCTCTTCAACAAATGGTACTGGGAAAACTGGAAATCCAGATGTAGCAAAATGAAATTAAACCTCTGCACAAAACCCAACTCAAATTGAATTAAAGATATGCACTAGAACAGAAAGCCTGTGCCTAATAGAAGAAAATGTATGACAAAATCTCCACCAGGTCAGCCTAGGAACTTACTTCCTTAACTAGACCAATAAAGCACAAGAAGTAAAATCAAGAATCAATAAATGGTATGGACTCAAACTAAAAAGCTTCTTCTCATAAAAGAAAATGCTCAATAATGTGAAGAGAGAGCCTACAGAATGGGAGAAAATCTTTACTACACACAAGTGAAATAGACCACTAATCTCCAGGATATATAAAGAACTCAAAAAACATAACACCAAAAAAGAAAAGGCATCAACAACATCAAAATGAATGAGATGTTAGAAGGATTTGAAAAGGATTTTAAGCAGTGGTCATAAAATGCTTCATACTCAAGTATCACTACCCTTGCAACAAGTGAAAGTAACAGAAAAATCACACACACAAAAAAAGAAGTAGGAGATATGAGAAAAAAATGTAATAGAAATTAAACTGAATTTAAATTGAAATTTCAGTTTAATTTCTATTAAACTGAAACAAAGAAAAAAAAATCTTACTGGTAGATTCAGTAGTGGTTGTGGAAATGACAGAGAATAGAATTAGTAAAGTTAAGGAAAAAACAGTAAAAGTTCTACAATCTCAAAACAAACTAGACTGGGCTGGGGGAGGGGTGCGGTGGTGAGCCTCAGTGGCCTGTGTAACAGTAACAAAAGTGCAATGTTTCAAGGTAAAAGAAGAAAGAAAAATGGGATTGAAAGCTTACTAAATTTGGCAAAAGTCACAAACCTGCACTTTTAAAAAGGTGAGTGAACTTCAACAAGATAAACCCCAAGAAATCCATGCCAGAAAACCCATCATAAATAAACCTTTGGACACTAATGATAAAGTTCAGAAAGTCGCCAAAGAGAAATGACACATTCCATAGAGGGACACGTGGGGGTGATTAACAGCAGATTTACCATATGAAACAATGGAGACAGGAAGAAAACAAACTTGACATTTTTAAGTATTGAAAGGAAATGATGGTCAACCACAGTGTCTCCAGCAAAGCTATCCTTCAGGAATTCATGGGATTTAAAAACATCCTCAGCTGAAATAAAACTAAAATAACTCATTGCTAACAGATTTACCCCTAAAAATTGGCCAGACGAAATTCTTCAAATAGAAAAGAAATAATGAAGCAAGGAATTTTGAACCCTGAGAAACGCAAAAAAAAAAAAAAAAAAAAAAAAAAAAGGAGCAATAGAAAGACCAGAAATCTGGGTGTGGCGTAGATGAGTCCTTCTCCTGAGCTTTATAAATCATATTTGATTGAAAAGAGATTGTGGTTCATCATACGTCAAAGGCAATTACATTTAAGTGCAGGGAAGATAAGAGGCTCTAAATGGAAATGAGATTTTCACAGTTCACTAGGAAACATAAAATATTGATATCAGTATATGATGATAATGAAACGGCGGAAGAGGGAGAGGAATGTGTTTGGGGTCCACGGGCCAGTGGTGCTAAGGCAGTGGGGTACATTGCTGAAAGGCGGAAGAAAGCACCCCAAGATGGCATGTGAGACATCAGGGAAAGCTTACAAGGGATGATTCCGTGGTGACAGATCTCTTTTCTTCCCACCTTGGCCTCAAGAAGAGTTCAGTGGTGACATACTGAATAGGTAGCTCCTCTCTGTGCCTCCTGGTGCCTGATCAAGCGTTGCCTCCTACATCGCTGTACTCCTCCAGAAGATAACGCACAGCACCCTGTCCAGTGTTAGCTGGCTGCACAAGGAACACTTGTCCTCTCCACAGCATCCTCAGTTCCACCATAGTTACCACAAGAATGATAGTTGGAGGAAATAATGACATCTTTAGCTTGTTCAGTTTGCATTGTTCTTTGGCCAGGATTCAAACTTTTATGCTAGTTCCCAGCAGTAATAAGAAAAGGCAATGTCCTTCAAGGTAGTACCTTGAATAGGTGTTCTAGCCAGGCCCAGCTCTCATTATTTCTTTAATTTGGCTGGGATCCTGAGAACTGATGGGCATCTCAGGAACATTCTTTAAGAATGACAAAGTATGTGTGTGTGTGTGTATGTGTGTGTGTGTGTCCCCAGAGCAACCACCAACAACTACAAAAACAAATTACAAATAGCCACTCAAAAGTAGTCAAAAGCACTTGAAATAAATCAAGATGAAAATATTTTTTTTAAAAAATGCATTCTACTGTAAGTAAATAATTTTTTTAAAAAAAAATGTTCAAGTAACACACAGGAAACTAAAAAAAAATCAAAAGAAACAAATTGAAAAAAAATAATAAAATGCAGATATAAATGCTAATACACCAAAAAGTACTTTAAATGTCAATGGTTTAAATGCATCAATCAAAAGAAAGAGATTTATAGAGTGGAGAGAAGGAAAATCAGCAAGGATATACAACATATGAACAGTACAACTGAGAACAGAATTCTATCTCTATATATAGAACATCATTCCCAATAACAGCAGCATGCATGTCTTCTTTTTAAATGACATTATTATTGCATTACAGTTACACATGACAGTGGGCTTCAGTTAGACATTTTCTACATGCATGGAAGATAATTATCTCTATTTCAATCCCCAGTACCTCCACTGTTCCTGACTCTCTCCTTCTCCTCATTTCTCTTCCTCTACTCTACCAGTCTTCCTTCTATTTATTTATTTTTTAATCGGTGCTTTATAGAGCTATATAAAGGTGGAATTCACTGTGGTATACTCATACACTGGGCCAAAAA
The DNA here is from genome assembly GCF_047511675.1 of Marmota flaviventris. Lineage (NCBI taxonomy): Eukaryota > Metazoa > Chordata > Mammalia > Rodentia > Sciuridae > Marmota > Marmota flaviventris. The sequence goes on from NC_092508.1 coordinate 95,497,274, forward strand.
TCCAACCTTAAAGCCTTTCAAAAAACTGAAAACATACAGAATGTATTTTTCACCATAATGTAAATCAAGCTAGGAAACAAAAGAGAGAAAGAAAAAAAAAAAAACCCTTTAAACACACAGTAATTTTAAAACACATTTTTTTCTTTTTTATTATTAAATTTATTTGAACTGATACATAAAACATGAAATTTATAAATGTTGATAAAGTATAGTTAAGTGTTTGATAAATGACATGATGTTTAGATCAGGTGAAACATATCTAGCCCCTCCAGTGCTTATCATTTCTTTATGGTGAAAATATTCCAGATCCTTTCTCCTCGCTTTTCAAGTATATAACTCTTATCTGTAGTCACACTGTGTGCTATTGCCCACCAGAACTGCTTGCTCCTATTGAAATATAATAGTAACATTGATCATGTTTCCCCACACCTCCCTCCCACCTGCTCTCCTTATCCTCTGGTAACCATCACTCTACTCTCATCTTCTGTGAGATCACTGCTTTTAGATTTTGCAGAGGCATGATCATGGGGTGTTTGCCTTACTGTGCCTGATTTATTTCACTTAACATAATGGTTTCCAGTTGCATCTATGTTGTCACAGATGCCAGGATTCCATTCTTTTTATGACTGAATAGTATTCCATTGTGTATGTACATCACATTTTCGTAACCATTTACTACTGATGGACACTTAGGTTGAACATAGATCTTGGCAATTGGCAATCAACATGGGAGTGCAGATGTCTCTCCAACATTCTGATTTCATTTCAGTTGGGTATATACCCAGCAGTAGGCTTATTGTGTCATGTGGTATTTCTATTTTTAATTTTCTGAGGCGACTCTCTGGTTTTTCTCATAATGGCTAATTTACAATCCCACCAACAACATGTAAAAAAAAAAAAAACAGCACAATTCCAAGCCTTCCTATTTCAGGAAATTTCTCAAATAAAATAAACTATAGAGAGAGACAAATTAAATCAAAATACAACATAGTCATATTTGTATGATGTAGCTAAAGCAAATTGATAGCCCTAATCGTTTACTTTAGAAATAAAAATGTCTTCAACTAGTAACCTAAGATTCAACCCAATAGAAAACAAAAACAAAACCCAGAAAAATCAACGTAAAGCAAGCAAGAGAAAGGAAATAACCAATTTTAAAAATCAATAAAATTTAAAATACAAGAGAAAATAGATAAACAAAAAGATAGTTCTTCTGGAAAAAAATTAGTATGATTGTATAATACTAAGATTAAGAAATACAAAAATATAGAATATACAACTCACCTATATGAGGAGGGTCCTTAAGCCATTAATGAGATAATAAAGAATATTACAATTTAACACTCATAAATACAAGAAATGAACCAAGTCTTTAAAAAACACAAGCTTCCGTGGCATGCATTGTTGCACACCTGTAATCCCAGTGGCTCAGGAGGCTGAGGCAGGAGAATTGTGAGTTCATCAAAAAGCTAGGCACTAAGCAACTCAACGAGACCCTGTCTCTAAAAAAAATACAAAATAGGGCTGGGGATGTGGCTCAGTGGTCGAGTGCCCCTGAGCTCAATCCCTGGTACCAAAAGGAAAAAACAAAAAACACAAGCTTCAATCCCATCTGGGGGTAGTATCTCATCTCAACTGCCCATCAGGCGGCCATCAAGCAAGCATTTGTCATCTCTGCATGCAGGCACACAGCATCCCTTCCTTCTGAATTCTCCTGCCTCTTCTTAGTTTAGAAGGCCGATTTTTCAAGACTCAGTTCAGGTTTCACTGTCCACCAGCCATCTTAATTCCCTTGGGCTGAATCAGGTGCACCTCCAGCCTGTGCCTGCCCAGGCCCTGTAGACTCATCATGGAATGATATCAGGTATTATCATAGATTCTGATTGCCAGTTGCTCTGTTACCACTGCTCAGTGAGGCAGGGGCAGAATCTGGTGTGTCCTTCCTTCCCCCGTGATCTAGCAAGAAATGGTAGCCTGAGAATAAAACACCCACAGGGCAAGGATCACTGTCTGTTGGCTCGCTGATTTTCAGGACATCCTCAGTAAATGTTTGTTAAGCGAATGAATGACTGTCTGGAGGGAAAAATCAATACACGTTGTGAAAAGCATTAAAAAGAGAGAGAAAGAGGAGCTGAGGGGAGGTTATGTCCTTTCCACTTAGACCATGTAAACATACCCTCCTAGAGAGCTGCTTCTTTGTGCCCTGTGAGCCCCCACAGTTCCCAGAATCCCTCTACCCTGCCAGAGGCAATCAGAATTGCTCCGTTTGATAAACTTCCTGGAAAAGCCAATACTCTTCCCCTGTAATGTTTATTGAATCAAATAGCCCACCGTTTTTTTTTTTTTTTTTTTTCTGCATAGCATCAAGACCCCCAATAAATCTCAGATGAAGATTGTGAGCTTTACTAATGGATTTCTAAACGCTATGTAGACTGAACTGTGATGTCCAGTTTCATAATTTAGGAAAGAAGCCAAAGCATGGTAGTAAATTGTATGCAATCACCTTGGTATCACGATCCATAGCATGAGGGCTTGACCCTCAGCCACTCTGGGTTGGCCGGGTTGATGGACTAGCTTATGAGTGCACTGAGATTAGACAATGGCCTGGGTATGGAGACTGGGTTCCTGGGAGTTGGGATTAGAACAGAAATGCTTAAACTGTGGGAGTGAAGGGAACAGTGAACCAAGCAAGTTCTATTGCAAAAGTTCAGGTCTAAGTACTGGAAGCAGCATTCTAACCTAATATCTATCCATGTATCTAACAAGCTGTTACTGACAACCTACCTAGTATCAGGACTAGGCCAGGCTGCAAATTCTGCCAAGTCTAAAATCAAGGTTGAAATTGGGAGGCAAGAATAATGCTCTTCCAGAGATGACCAGGCCCTAAACCCTAGAACCTGTGAATATCTAACTTCACATTGCAAAGCAAGACTTTGCAGAAGTGATTAATATTACAGACTCTTTAAGATGGAAAAATTATCCTAGATCAACCTCATGGGCCTAATTTAACCATTTAACTTTTTTTTCCCCTCAGTGCTAGGTATAAAACTCAGGGCCTCATGCATGCTAGGAAAGAAATCTACTACTAAGCCACATCCATAGCTCCTTAACCATATAACTTTTAAAAGCTGAAAAACTTTCTTGACTGTGGCTAGAGAGATTTAAAATGCCAAAGATTCAACCTTTCCTTAATGGCTTTGAGGAAGAAGGAAGGAGCCATGTGCCGGAGAATACAGTGACTTCTAGAGTTGGAATGGCCCCCAGCTTATAGTGAGCAAGAAAATGGAGTTCAATTCTACAACCCCAAGAAACTGAATTCTGCCAATCACCCAAATGAGCAAGGAAATATATATCCCCACCATCATACCCAGAGTCTCCAAGAAAGAATGTAGCCCTGCTGATACCATCATATTGGTCTGGGGAACCTACATAGGAATAATGATGTAAGAACTGTACAATAATAAATAAGCATTGTTTTAAATCAAGCACTTAAAATATTTTGTTTAATCAGTGATAAAAGAACTACAATTAAAACTAAGAATTCAAAGATAAATACAAAAAAAAAAAATATCAAAGCAAAGTTAAGTTGCCAGCCTGGCATGTTGGAGCATGACTATAATCCCAGCGGCTCAGGAGGCTGAGGCAGGAGGATCATGTGTTCAAAGCCAGCCTCAGCATAAGCAAGGTGAGGTGCTAAGCAACTCAGTGAGACCCTGTCTCTAAATAAAATACAAATAGAGCTGGGAATGAGGCCCAGTGGTTGAGTGCCCCTAAGTTCAATTCCTGGTACCAACTCCCGGCCCCCCAAATATGAGGTTGCCAAATTGTAAGCAGTCAAGAGCCTTCTTAACCACTGGCTGGGACTTGGAACTCATTGTTCCTAGTTGCTGATGATTGGCCTAGAAAAGGGTGCTGGTAACAAAGGAGAGGGATACTGGGTAGACAAGCGTACCTGCCCAAATCTTCTCTTACACCCAATCTGTCAGGATCCTCTTTTTTGTTAAAATAAGAAGAAAGCAGAGCAGGAAAAAAATGTGGAATAAATGGGAAATGAAGCACAAAATGGGAATAGAATTTGCAGGAACCAGTAGAGACCAAATAGAAGCAATGATGAGGCAAAACTAGCCTTTCTCCCCAAAGTGCTGAATTCTAAGGCAAAAATTCTCAGCATCGGCTGCGAATTAGAAACGCTGGGGAACTAAAAAAAAATATATTGTTGTTGATGCTATGTTTCCAAGGAACTGTGATTCAGCTGGTCTCGCCTGTGGGATAAGGGATGGGTATTTTTAAAACTTCTGGGGACAAGGCTTACGCACAGTGTTGAGTGTAAACAGTGCCGGGAAAATCTTGTTTGGGGGGTGTTTGATATTTGGATTTTATTTGAAATAAAATAAATAAAGATGGAGGTCAATGTAGGAAATCTGGAGAGGAAGATGTGGTTGACTGAACTCAGTCCAGGAAAGATTAGGTTGGGAAGGCAAGAAAGAAGGGGGCAGATGGGAACAGGGACCAAGCATCCTATAGTGTAGCCAGGTTAGCTTTGTGAATGCCTCCCCCCCACCACCACCACACACATAGCAAGGCCATGTACGCAGCAGAAATGGCCACCAGCTCTTGTCCTGAAATGTCTCCATTGCTTTCTTTTCCCAGTCCCAAGTCTCCCTGGGGCTCTGCTATTTTGGCTGAAACATATTCCCCGCCATTTCACAGATGAGCTTGATCTCTTCCCTGACTTTGAACTTAATGCAGTTCTTTTATCTTCCCAGACACTGGCCAGTTCAGGACTCCACTCTGCACCTTCCTTGCAAGAGTAAATTAGGCACCTGGCATGTTTCACAAAACTTTTTTTTTTTTGTCTATTTGTAGAAAAGAAAACAAACTATGTGTTCCTGATGGTTGCAAATATTAAAATAAAATAAAAACTGAGGATCAACTAATTTCCCAGTTCTTTTACCCAATTGCTATCGCTGACAGACCCATAGAATAAATGGGTCTCATAGCAATTTAGAGACACATATACAATCAACTTCACTCAACCACTTCTCACCCCAGGAGTGTTTGAGGAGGTAATATGTATGCCAGGCATGCTACCATGGGCAGATGGACCACACAAACATGAAACCTGTACCAAGGAAAATTGCTAACGTGGGACTTCCAGTTATGATGGTTAGCTTGCAGACAAGGAAGAATAAAATATTGTGCAATAACATCTCCCCAAAACACAACTGTGAAACATAGTCAATACTTGGGGGTGGGGTGAGGGTGGGAATCAGTCTATATCCAAGACTATTAGATAAAATAAATCTTCATAACTCACCCTAGACATCTAATTTTACATATACAAAATGCAGATTCAGAGGAGGAATGTTGCTCCATGTTGTCCACCAAGTTAGGAAGTCCTAAGTCCATGCACAATGCTTTTACATAGCACAGGATTTCTCTTTTGCCTCTGCCTAGAGAATTATGCTCAGCAGCCCCTAACCTGCCTTTATTCCTGTGTATACTTTACCACTTTCTTCATGTGGAATGCAGCAGGCAAGGAAGGGTGTATGAGATCAATTTTCTGACTCCATCTAACTTCTACCGGACTTTGCAGCCTCTTCCTGCACCAGGGCCAGCCAGACAGAATCTTGTATCTGGAATTATTACCAGTATTTGAAAAGAGATCTAGGCTTCACCTTTGATGAGGTGAATGATATGGGAGTGTGAGGGAAAGCAGGTGTCAGATCTCCAGGGACCTGTGAGAGGAAGATGCAGGCAGGGTTGAGGGTGATAGGACAGCAATCTGGGTAGAGCCCACATGTAAATTACACTAACATTGGATACTAAAGTCCTGGCTACAAAGCTTATTGATATCCACCAACAGTGGTGGTGGGGCTATAACTATGTCTCCCAGTTTCACATAGATATTATGAGCCTGGAAACATTATGGTCAATCTAATTCCAACTTCTTCAAGTGAGGCCATTTTATTCATACTGAAATACTCAGAAATTCATATGCACATTAACAGTGAAATCTGGAGAAGTCACTGCTTAGCCTCATAGGTTTGCCTCCATCATTGTTGAGATTACATAAACCTGGTTCATTATTGTTTTAGACTTTCTTTCTGTTGTCCAAAGACAGTTCCCTAAATTTTACCAGTATACACACATAAGCACCACAAGATAATCACCATTCAACACATACTTCTCCAATTATCCATGCCAGAGTTAGACCATAGAGGATCATTTGGCCTGATTAGCTATTCTCAGCTTCTAGTCAATTAGTTGAGTAATCTCAGCTTGTCTTATTCTGTTAGTCCTCTGCTTAGAGCCAGAGTAAAGTGTCCCAGGAAGGACACTTCAGCCACTTTTGTATTCATGCTGCAACCAACAGAGCTTTTGCTAATAAAAATTGCAGCAGTTCTAACTCCTTTAACCTTTGAAAGTTCATCTGTGATAGAATTGTGTTATCTATGATCTTGTTCACCTCGAGCCAAAGGAAAAATAATATTCTCTATTTCATTTTTCTGAAAATCAACACTCCGTTAGAGCAATGAAAACTTTTTTTTCTTTATTCCTGCAGAAAATGAAAGCACAAGGCAATTAATAACAGGTCACAAATCTACCAGGATGAGATGAGCCCTGGATTTCAGTGCCTGCAGTGTCTGATGCACTCAATTTCCCACAAGTTATCCCAAGATGTAATGATGAGATCATTTAGGATAAAGAGGTTGTATGTTCAAAGTCCCGAGCCAAAATTATTCTACATCTGAAGAAAATGAAGATGAATTTGCAAATTTTCATTGTATGATTAATTTTGTATTCTGTTTCTAAAATTTCTTGTTGACTTAATATTTCTCCAAGTGTGATTGCCAACCTCATAACCTAGTTATTCTAGTTCTAAGAGCCAATCACAAGAAATAATGCAGAAAACAATAAATGCATATATAGGTGCTAATCGTTCCAAAATGTATTAACATATAATATACAAAAATACAGGAATACTTGAAAATAGAAGATGAAAGATCTCTGATAGATTTTTTCCTCCATGAAAGCAGTGAAAAAAACTGGAAAAATGTACAAAATCAACTTTTTTGGAACTCTAAGAGTCATCCAGTGGCTTACAACAACCCAGGAGATGTTTATGCAAGAAAAATATTTGAATTATGTTGAGCTTTGTGGCATTTTGACTTACTCTAATCTTATCATCACTTCCCAGTAGACTTCAAGGTAAAAGCAGTTTTTAATGGTCCTGGAGAGAACTTAAGGAACACCATTTACAAAGAGTTTTTTCATTGTTTGATCTGCCTAGTGGTATCCTGGAAGGCTTCATTTGAAATGCGCATGATTATTGATCATTCGGAGCTAAATACATTTTCACAAGGGAAAAATAGTTATTTTTAAAAATATTTACTGATGATTGTTCTAAAGATATGGTTAAATGAGGCAAACATTAGGCCAAACAAGAACCTTAAAGAAAAAGCTAGTAAGATGTTAAAAGAGATGTAAATGTCTTCAGTATACTCCTGGAATTACAGAAGGCATATATGCAGGATCATTTATATGCTTAAGAAAACGCTGAAAATTTCCTAAGTTCTGACCTATGACTGACTATGAAATTATTTGCAAGCAGGAAGTAAAGGGTAGGCAGAGTTATCAATTGCCTTTCCCTTCTGAGTATGAAATGTATATTTTAACCTACACACGGAGTTACACAGAGAATGAGATTTCTTGGTATATACGGAACTTAAGGAACTTTCTGTCCATCATTAGCTGATCACCAATTTAACAAAATAAGAACTTCAGTAGCTACATGGAATACAGAATAAAGACTGCATAGATGTGATTCTGCAATCTGTATATGGGGTAAAAATGGGAGTTCATAACCCACTTGAATCAAAGTGTGAAATATAATATATCAAGAACTATGTAATGTTTTGAACAACCAACAATAAAAAATTTAAAAAAAAAAAAGACTGCATAGAACCAGATTAGAAAAGCCATTAAGTAAAAAACGACAGGCAGCAGCAGAAGCAAACTCTGGGGAGAGGGGAGACTATTATTTCCAGACATACAATATTATATGATTTGGAATGCCCATATTTCAGCAACAATAAAAAAATACAAAATGTAAAATGAAATTTTCAAAGTGTAGTCCATAAACAACAAGAAAAAAAAAACAATAAAAGTAATCTCTTAGGAAGATCAGATGCTAGACTTACCAAATAAAATGTTTAAATCAGTCATTTTTTATTATGTCCAAAAGCCTAAAGGAAACATCTTCAAAAAAAAATAAGGGAAAATACTGAACAATTTTTCACTAAGTAGAAAATATCATGAAATTATAAAAGAAAATTAAACTGAAATTCTGGAATTGAAGAGTACAACTGAAGTGAAATAAAATAAAAGACTATATGGGTTCATCAACAGTTTCAAATAGACCAGAAGAAAGAAGCAAAAAGCTTGAAGATAGCTCAATGAGATTATCCAGTGTGACTGAGAGAGAAAAAATAAATTAATTAAGGTAAACAGAGTCGATGATACATACGGGAAACCATGGGGAGCACCATTAAGCATACCAACATATAGAAATATACAGAAAGAATATATGAAGAGATGATGTTTGGACCTTGACCAAATTTGATGAAGACAAACATGCATCCAAGAAATTCAATACATACAAATACATAAAACTCAAAGAGACTGATATGTCTGTATATATGTATCATAATTAAAAAGTAGAAATCCAGAGAAAGAATACTGAAAGGAGGAAGAGAAAATCATTTCAAATCCAAAGTAAGATTAATAGCTGATTTACCACCTGAAAAAGTTGAATTGCAGAAAGCAATGGAAAATATACTCAAAGTGTGAAAGGAAAGCAATATCATTAAAGAATTATATACCCAGCAAAATTACCCTAAAATATTTACCAACAACAACGAATTTAAGATATTCCTTCAAAAGAAAAAAAAGGCTTAAAAAAAAAAAACCCACAAAATCAAAAAAAGTTTGTGCTAGAATCCTGCCTTATAAGAAATTCTAAAATTGAAGATTACATAGTAACTCAAATTAATATGAATAGATAAAAAGAGTCCTAAAGGATGTACAAAGGAACTATATAAGAAAAAGGAACTCTATATCTATCTTAATTCTTATGTGTAATATTTATATTTGATTTTTAAAAACTGCACAAAGCAAGAAAACTTTGAGTTGTAATTTATGACAATGTTGAAAGTAATAGATGGAAAAAATATATAGGCAGGCAGTAACCAAAAAAGAGATGGAGTGGCTCTAGCAATATCAGGAAAAGCCAACATGAAGGAACAAAATATGGTAATGTTGACAAAGAAGGGCATTTCATAGTGATAAAAGGGTCAATCCATCAGGAAGATGTAATCATTATAATCATCTACTCAGCTAATATTAGAACCCCAAAGTAGATACAGGAAAAATAGAACTAAAGAAAGAGAGAAAGAATCCATTCAGGTAGAGATTTTAGTACTGTTGAGTAATGGGTAGAATATAGAAATATAATATTTGAATAATGCCACTATCCCACTAGATCTATTAGGCATACACACATCACTCCACTCAACACCAGCAGAATATACATTTTTTTAATACAAATGGAATAATACCCAAGAAAAAGACAAAATGTCAGACTACAAAACAAGTCCTAATATATTTTAAAATACCTAATATATTTTAAAATCATATAAAGTATGTTCAACCACAATGGGAAAAATACAAATAAACAACATAAAGAAAGAAAGCCAGAAAATTCGCAAATATTTGAATATGTTTTCTTTGTTCTTTTTAGATATGTGACAGTAGAATGTATTTTGACATATTATACATAGCTGGAATATAACTTCTTCCAATTAGGATCCCATTCTCTTGGTTGCACATGATTTGGAGTTACACTGTCATATATTCATTTATGAACATAAAAAAAAGTTATGTCCAGTTGATTCTACCATCTTTCCTATTCCTATCTCCCCTTCATTTCCTTCATTCCTCTTTGTCTAATCCCATGAACTTTCTACTCTTTCCTCCCCTGCTTATTGCGTGCATGAGTATGGGATTCTTATTTTTCCAAATGAATTTCATAGTCAAACTCTTTCTATTTATATGAAGAATGTCATTGGAATTTAATTAAATAACACAGTTCTAAATCATCAATAGGTCAAAGATGAAATCAAAATAAAAATTTAAAAATAAATCAAGATAAATTAAAATGAAAACATAACCCAAAAGCTGAGATGCAACAGAAGTAGCATTTGGAGGAAAATTTATAGCTTTTATAAATGCTTATATTATAAAACAAATAAATAAAAAGAGGGCTGGGATTGTGGCTCAGCAGTAGAGCACTTGTCTAGCTCAGGCGGGACCCAGGTTCGGTCCTTAGCACCACATAAAAATAAAGGCATTGTGTTGTGTCCATCTACACCTAAAAAAATAAATCTTATAAATAAATAAATAAATAGATCTCAAAGTAAATACTAATTTTCTGGGGGGAGAGGGGGGAGGGGGGAGGGGGGAATAGAGAGGGGGTAAGAGGGAGGGGAGGAGAGGGAGCCCATGAGCAAGAGAGAGAGGAGACCAAAGCAAGCATGAAGAAGAAAGTAATGTAAATTTAGAAATTAAAGAATAGAAATCCATGAGAGAAAATCAATGAAGCCAATACTTAGTTCTTTGAAAAGATCAACTATATTGAGAAATTTTTGTTATACTCTGAGGAACAGAGAAGACGCAAATCACTAAAATGAAAAAGGAAAGAAAAGCATTCCTTATATAAGTAAAATAAATGATTATAAGGCAACAAACACTATGAGCAACTGAACACCAATAAATTATAAAAGGTAGATGAATTGTAAAAATTCCTAGAAAAAGGAAAACTACAAACTTACTCAAAAAGAAGTCTAAAAATGAAGAAAACTATAACAATATAAAGAATCAATAACTGAAAAATATCTAAAAGAAAAGGCCAGAACCAGATATTTTCCCTGGAAAATTTTACCAAATGCTTAAAGAATTAAAACCAATTCTTAAAAAAAAAATTGTTTTAGTTGTAGTTGGACACAATACTTTTATTTTTATGTGGTGCTTAGGATCAAACCCAGGGTGTCACACATACTAGGCGAGCACTGTACCTCTGAGCCACAACTCCAGCCCTTAAAACCAATTCTTCATAAACTTTTTCAAAGAATTGCGGAGGAGGAAACTTCCAAAAGCAGTCTATGTAACTGTTTTTATCCTGATATCACAGACAAGAACATCACGAGAAAACTATAGATCATTATCACCTATGAATGTAAACGTAAAAGTCATCCAAAATTACTAGCCAGCCACTTGAATTCAGTAGCAAATAAAAATTTATTCTAGAATGGAAGTTTTGCTTAACATAGAAAAAATTCAGCTAACATCAAACCATATCAATAGAATAAAAGGTAAAATCCTCATAATCATCTTAAGAGATAAAGATAAGACATTTGACAAATTCCAATACTTTTCATGATAAAATCCATTTATTGAACTGTCAATGAAAGGGAAGGAAAATTCTTAACCTGGCAAAGTCTTGTATGAAAACACATAGCAAACATCATACTTAATGGTGAAAGAACAAAAGCCATCCTGATAAAATCAGGAAGAAAACAAGAATGTCGTTCTCAACACTATGCTGGAAGTTCTAATCAGGCCAATTAGGCAAGAAAACAGAAATAACATTATCCAGACTGAAAAGAAAGAAGTAAACAATCTTCATCTCTAGATGATGTTATCTTATACATTGAAATTCCAAAGCCTCCACCAAAACAAACAAACAAAAAAGCACAAAAAGAAATTATTAGAGTCAGGCAAATTGTAGAATACAAGATTAAAATATGAAACAGTTATATTTCTATAAAATAACAATGAGCAATTCAAAATGAAATTAACAAAGTTAATTTCCTTTAAAATAGCATGAAAAATTTTAAAAATTTTGAAATAAATGAACCAAATATGTACAAGGTTTGTGCATTCAGAAGAAAACATTGATGAAAGGAATTTTTAAAAATCTACATAAATCAAAAGGCATTCTGTTTTCATGGATTGGAAGGTTTTATTTTTTTTCAGGATGTCAATAGTATCCAAACTAATCTACAGACTCAATAAAACAACTTTCAAAATTCTAATGCTAATTTCTTTACAGCAATTTTTACAGGCTTATCTTAAAATTGGTATAGACCCAGAGTAAGCAAAACAATCCTGAAAAAGAAGAACAAAGTTGGAGGACTCTCATTTCCCAATTTTAAAAGTTATTATGTAGTTAGAGTAACCAAGACAAAGTAGTGTTATCATGATTACAAACATAAAGAACAATGGAATAGAAGTCCAAAAATAAACCCATATCTCTGTGGCTATCTAAGTTTTGACAGTAGGGCCAACATCAATTAATGGGGGAAGAACAGACTTTCTTAAAAAAAAAAAAAAGAAAAAGAAAGAAAGAGAGAGGGAGGGAGGGAGGGAGGGGGGAGAAAGAGAAAGAAAGAAAGAAAAAAAGGAAGGAAGGAAGAATTGACTTAAGACAAATTCCACTGTGGAAAAAAAAAAAAAACATTTTAGCAGTCCTTTCAAATATTAAACCGTGTTAACATGTGACCCAGCCATCTCACTCTCAGGTCCATACCTAAAAAGCAATAAAAACATATATCTTCGTAAAAACTGGTACCCAAACTCATAGTAGCATTATTCATAATAGACAAATTATTAAAACAACTGATAAATGCATGAACAAAATGAGGACTAGGAAGTGACCATTATTGAGGGTAGGGTTTCCTATGGCACAACAAAAACATTCTCAAGTTAGATTGTGATAATGTTTGTAAAGTCTGCGAAAATACTCAAAAACATTGAATTAGGCATTTCATTTTTAAGTTAACTTCTTTTTAATTGATAAAATGTACATATTTATCTTGTACAGAATATAGTTTTAAAATATGCATACATTGTAGAATGTCTAAATTGAGTTAATTGGTATGGGCATTAAAACTTTTTTTCTGTGTAAGAACACTCAAAATCCACTCTCAGAGATAATCAAGAATATAATATATCATTATTAACTATAGTCACCATGTTGTATTGAATTATGCATTTTAAATGGGTAAGTAGTTGTGTGCTATGTGAACTGTTTTTTAAAAATGGGCCTGGGCATCATAAACATTAAATGAAATCCAGTTTTGGTCAAGGTTCTTGCCCAGAAGCTGATACTGTCTGAGGAATAACTAGATAGCAAGGATGAACCTACACTGGGTTAGCAAACTGGAAACCGGGTTCAGAGAAGGGAGAGCAATTGTGGGAGGCAAGAGGGGGTCTCCAGGAAGAACTAAGAACATAAACCTAAACCCTTAAAGGCGCACAGCCTTTTAGGATTAGGCTTAGCCGAATTTTCAGGAACCTAGAGAAAAGGAACTGCACTTCTGGTGGTAAAAGTGGGAGCTTTACAGAGGGCATTCCAAAAGAGAGAGAACACACCTTCTAAGGCTGACGCTGCTGGATGCAAGTATCTTCCTCAATCTGAGAGGGCCAGTACTTGGGTCTCAAGTCTTATAAACTAGAATTAAATCCAAGGCAATGAATCTTCCTGTTTGGTGCTGGCAACAGAGCTTCAAATGACAGACTCAAAAGGAACCTCCCAACAATCGAATTCATCTCTAAACTGCCGCAGCCCTGCTGGCTGGGCAAAATAGCCAGGAGGTGACGAGCAACTTGTGTAGATTGATACAGCAGGAGCGGGAGCCCTTTATTGTAGGACAGGAGGGGTATATATACATTACACACAGCTTATCTTAATTAACATAAACTAGATACAGCAGTCAACCAATAAGGAATATCCACACTTAATGACTCGCTGGCGTTACTTCACAAACCTCTCCCTCTGGCAAAATGCCAGGCACCATCCTGACTTGTTTACAGACCCTAACACTAAACTGGTGAGATAACACCAGCCCCCCCTTCTGCCTTCATTTCATCCAGGTAAAATTGATCACTTGGGTCTCCACCAGGTCCATACATAGTATCAACATATCATACTATCAACAGCTAGTCCTTGGTTGTGTTTGCATTGGCCTGACCATTCCCCCGTTTAAGCCCACATTCTCTGCATTACCTGCCCCAGTTATATGCTTTTGCATTCCGGGGACAGAGTAGAATGCTTGTTTATGGATGGACCCTGGGAAGGAGTTCAGGAAACCTCTGTGGCTCCAGCCTGCAGATTTATTAGATCCTTAGGCACCCTAAATACCAGAGGGATAATTTGGTCATTGGTTTAAAATCCATCTAGCTGCGACACAGCAGCTCTGTCAATATGCCTCTCCCTCAGTGCTCTCCAGTGTCTTGTCTTTTCCTTTTCAAGATCCTAGGTTTCTAGAGAACACAGAGTGGAGGCAGTATCGTGCATGCAGGTATATTCTGGTATAGGACCATTCACAATTGGATTCTTTTCCCCCGTTGCTGACTATGTGAGCTTAGGCAAATCTCTTAAATTCTATGTGCCTCAATTTCTTCATTTGTAAATGAGAATAATATTATGTATGTCAGAGAATTATAGCAAGAATGACATGAAATGTAAATTTCTTAGAATAATCATGTATATTAGCTACTGTGATTATTTATAAAAAAATCTATAAAATGGGACTTCTTTATAGGGTTGCTATGAAGCCATCCCACTGGCTCTTTATTTAAGAATGCAATAAATGTCGGCGCTGATTGTTTCTTAACTACTGTCAGTGCCACTTGTCTGTGTGATTCAGCAGGAACATTAACTTTGCAGTTTACAGAGTTTGGGTTTCATTCAAATATCTGAAAGTGAGGTCTATAGCAGAAATAACTTCCTCATCTTATCCTGGAGTAGAAAAGCCAGCTAAATGCTGAGTTGCATGCTCTGTGCTACACCTCCACCACCCTTTATGTACTGCCATGGAGTTAGAGGAGAAAGCAAGTGGCCACAAACCCACCAACACAGAAATGAAGATGCCAGCCCCAAGGCTGATATTCTACTTTTCCACTCCAGGCATCCCAGAAAGAAGAAGATATGGGGTTAGAAATTGTAATCATGATTCTGCCCTTAAGTGTGAGGCATCTGCCATTGTGGAAAACCATAGGTTTTGGAACGGGTAGACCTGGATACAAATCTGGGATTTTCTCTTATTAAATACATGGTACCAGAGAAGCTGTTCCAAATCTCCGGACATAGTTACCTCTTGCTGCTATGATGGAAAGTATACACAATGAATGGGAAGTATTTAGGACAGTGATTGCTACTTAATGAACGAATGAACGAAGATAGGTGCCCTTATTAATTCTAACTATGCACTTTAAAAATCAAGATAGAAGACCCTTGCAGTTCTCTGACCCAACACTGTCCTAGGCAACGATGAGTAGAGCTAACATAGACAGCGATTTTCCAAACTGAGAAAAATTACTGTATTCTTTCACTTCAGCTGGAAAACATGGGGATAAGAAGCAGGTCAGGCAAGATTACGGGACCCAGAGATGGAATATTGGGGCTCTGAAAGGTAGGGCTCAATTCTGGTTCCGGTGTACTGGGCTGTGTCACCAGGAAGTGGTGAATCCCACCAAGAAGCCAAGTCATGAAGGAGACAGCATCTCTGAGTGTCTCCTTGTCTTGGGCAAGGTGCTCCACTGGTTATTCAGATCTGAAGCTCAGGAAAATGCTCTGGACTGGAGATAGCCATTTAGGTAGAATCTTCATCTGGAGAGGGTTTGGAAGTAGTTGGAGAGGAGAGACAGCATTTGGAGAGAGACAACAAGAGAAAAAACTTTCCTTAAGGTGAAGCTGGAGACAGGGGGAGCTGGGCCTGGAGACAGGCAGAAACACAAGTGAAAAGAAGAGGCTGAGGCAACACAGAGCTCAGAGAGGCTAACCCCAGGGAGGAAAAGGGCCAAGGAGAGTAGGGACAGGATTTGTGGATACTGAGGAAATCAGAGAAGTAATGAGTATTCCAACAGAGAGGATGAAAAGTTCCTAGAAACAAAATAAGTCCAACCTGCAGTCAAAGCCCAGGATTGCATTAGGAAAAAAAAATGTCAATGAGAATGTGGAGGGACAGACAGCAAGACCCAGGAGACCTCTGTGGAAGAGAAGAGGCACACCTGGGGCGACGGGACTTCAGACATGGGAAGTGAAGTAAGGATAATAGCCTGAAAGATACATTGCATGAAAAATAATAAAATGTTATGAGCATAAACTAAGTATTTAAAATGGGCTTTAAATCCAAAGAATAAAGATTTTATAGGAGACAAAATTAAACTTGCAAAAGAGTTAAACCTGAAATAAGAAAGTGAACACTACTGGCCACAGCCTCAATGGAGTCCCTCAGACAGATTTTGCCATAGGTTGGGCAGTCTCTGGGATGTCCCCAGCTGAGAGGATGCAGACACTTGCCGGGGTGTTTTGTTTTGCTTTCTTGGCACAAGTGAGCCTGTGATTGAGGAAATTTTTCTGTTATGATTCCATGACAAGAGAATGACCTTGGAAATGTCAATTACTGACAAGAATAGTAAGAAGTGCAATTTTGGGGGAATAGAACAAGGAACAGTTAACTAACTGGTCATCAGGGAAATTGATAGTGAACTTCCTCTACTCAATGGGCCTAAGATTGTGTGCCATGAAGTTATGAAGATTAAATTAAGCAGTGAGCACAAACCATGGACAGCAGCACTCAGCATATGGAGAGTGTCACCAGAGGTCCGTGCTCCACTTCTCCACCACATCTTAGCACCACTGCTTCTCTAGACAGGAGTTACTTTGGGCAAAGGCAGGGGCAGAGGGATTAGCTATGTCTTATCTATTTTTTTTAAACTAAAGTGTAATATGTTGTAAAAAACTTCCATTGCTATGAAAGTGAATCTCTTTCCATTAAAAACGTTCTTAACAAAATGAAAAGTCAAACTTGGAGAGAGTATATCTATGGTGTATGAAGAATATAGATGAATATTAATGAATATAAAATGCTAAAGAACTTACCAATTAATAATAAAGGCAAGAAATGCAACAGAAAAAAATGAGTAAAATATGTGAATAGGAAATTCACAGAATTTTAAGTTTGGTAATTAAGTCAAAGAATGAAAAAATGCCCTATCATATTAGTAGTAGTACCAGGGATTGAAGCCAGGGACACTTAATCACTGAGCCACATCCTCAGTCCTTTCTTTATTTTGAGACAGAATCTTATTAAGTTGCTTAGGGCCTCACTAATTTGCTGAGGCTGGCCTTGAACTTGTGATCCTCCTGCCTCAGCCCCCAGAGCCACTAAGATCACAGGCAAGTGTCACCTTGCCTGGCTCTATCACATTATTGATCTGAGAAATGCATAGTAAAGCCACAGTGAGATTCTATTTCCCATCCACCAGACTTGTGCAAATTAAAAGTCTGACAAAATCTAGTGTTGGTGAGATATAAAGTAATGAGAATTTTTAGAGCCTGCTGGTGAAATTGTAAATGAGCTTTTGAAAATCCCATTTCATACACTAAAGTTTACTTGATTTAAACCTACTGAAGTTGGACAAGATTCTCCTGTTAGCTTTGACAAGTAGTTTGCTCAGGTTAATCCTCACATTAAGGACAATAATAAAAGCTAGATAACTTTTTTAAACCTGTTCAAAGCAGGAAAGGACCACCAAGACATCTGGGACTTAATCACAATCCTAGAGGAAAGGGAAGCATATCAGGCCACAGAAATGAACTCGAATTTCACCCTAGGGAATATGCAAATTTTCATTATGAGACATAAACACCAAATACAAAGCAATCTGCCTAGATCTTTCTGCAGTCTTTCTGGGACAATGAGATAGAAATTGGAATTCAGAGCAAGCGGAAGAGCCAGAATCTGGAGGCCCTTAGTAGGACTCATCTGAGCAGGCAGCCCACTGATTCTAAAAGTTAAAATAAGAACATTGAACTGGACTCCAAGTAATAGAAGGAAGAAAATAATAACAAAGAGAGAAGAAAATTATGAAAAGGAAAATAAATTTTTAAAATTAGCAAAAATAAGAAAAAAATAAGCAAACCACCAAATTCTTTTTATTTTTTTTTAACAAAAAACAAATAAAGGTGACAAATCTAGACAAAGGGGAGGGGAGAAAGACTAGAGAAAGATGATACAGTGACCCAAATCAATGATTAATGAATAATCATGACATATTCCTGCAGATAAAATAAATAAGTATAGGAAATATGAAAAGCACTTGACAAAATTTTAAAAATTCAAATTAAATGAATAAATTCATTTTTAAAAGGTATCATCAATTCCAATCAAGAAGTAGAAAATAAGAATACTTCTATATCCTATGATATCCACACATACCTTCTAATATCCATTAAATAAACTGAGCTTCTACTTAAAAAAAACTTTTTCATAAAGGAAACTTTAGGATTAGATGGCTAAACTGTGCATTCTTCAAAATATTTAAATTAAAGTAAATAAAGAATAAATTAAATTAAAAAAATTAGTTCTACCAGAACAGTTCTACCAGGAAAAAAAATAGAAAGGAAAAAAAAATAATCCCTTTCAAAATCAATTTATAAAACTATCAACACCTAGAAATTAAAAATCTGACAACAACATAAGAAAGGAAAAATTAGAAACAAATCTGTCATTGAACTCTCTTATTAACATGGCTACAAATATCTTAAGAAAAATATTCAGGAGCTGAATCTAATAATACAGTTTTTAAAATATAATTCATAGCAATCAAGTTGGGCTTATTCCAGAAATTTGAGCTGTTTTAACATTACAAAAATCAATACAGCTTACCACATTTATAGAATAAAGATAAAAATAAAAGTGCTCATCTCAAAGGTTACAGAAAAAACATTTCACAAAATCCAATATCCATTTGCAATAACAACAACAATAAGCCTACAACAAAAATTGTACTTATGAATGACATATTGAAAGTTTACCTGAAATAAGGCACAAGACAAATGTATCATCTTCCATTCAACAATTACATTGTTTTAAACAGTACAGTAAGGGAAGAAGAAAAAGTATAAGGATACAGGTGCTATTATTTGAAGATAGCAAAATTGTAAATACAGAGCATCCAAAAGGATATTCAGGTACATTATTTGAATTAATAGGCAAATTTAGCAACCGTGTGAATTAGACTTATGTAGCAAATATTTGCTTCTTCTGCCCACCTCCAGGAAAGCAGAACTGGCTGCCTCATCGAGGCTGAACTTTACCATGTAACTTGCTTTGCCCAATGGGCTGTGGGCAGAAGTGAGCGAGCTTCATGGGAGTCCAAAATTCAGGTGTCTTGGAGGTTCCCACCTTCTCCTTGAGAAGAACACCTAGAAGGTAGTGTCTGCCCATCCAGTTTGTGGCCCAGAATGAGGCATATCAAGTAGAGATATCCCAACCAACTCATCAGATTGTCACTCTGAAGAGAAGCCCCAGCTAATTCCAAATCTCACAGCTTCATATATAACTTCAACAGTTCACCTATCACCACTGAACTTTAGGGTGATTTTATTTTTTTTAATTTAAGTTGTAGATGGACACAGGGCTTTATTTTATTTGTTTATTTTTATGTGGTACTGAGGATTAGACCCAGTGCCTCACATGTGCTAGGCAAGCACTCTACCACTGAGCCACAACCCCAGCCCCTAGGGTGATATTTTTAAATGTAGGACTCTTGTGTTACAAGTTGATAATTACATAATAATACTGGATACAGGGTCAAAGTGTAACATTCGATTGTAATTCTGTGTACTAATAAAAAACATTAGAAAACAGACATTTTAAAACAGTTTACTTATAATAGTATATATCTCAAATACTTATGAATAAATGAAAAGAAAAAGATGAATAATAACTCCACCAAGAATTGAAATTACTGGGGGAAAACAAAGAATACCTGAATAAACAGAGTAATAGCCATATATTAAAACCAATGGTAAAAAATGTTCCTTCTCACCCACACTTATTTACAAAGTGATTTTATAAAACATTGCAATTCCCACAAGTTTTCATCTGATTCAAAATTGACATGAAAAATTAAAAACACCAAAAATATAAACATGCCTTCAAGAAAATAAGTCAGGAGTACATGACAACATATTAATACTTTTAATAACATGCAGTAATTAAAACAGTTCAGTTTTAATATAGAAGGAAAACCAGATCAAGAGATCAGATCTACATGTACATCCAGTGCTGGATAACTGGCACTCTCAGGCATCCCCACCTTGCTAATGATCAAGGTGACAATACACTGCAGGCAAGAAATTATGATCTTTTCCAATGGGTCATCTGGGTATTCATGTGGGAAATGATAGTGATGCTTCACCTTAATCTATGAACAAAAATAATTCTTCATGGGTCATACACCTAAATATGAGACGTAAATCCATAGTTTCTAAAAAAAATATGAAAGTGTATTTAAGAAGCAGACAAGTTGCTTTAACAGAATACATAAATTCCTAACCACAAAGGAAAAGATTAATGCTAGACACAAATATTAAAAAACTTCTAGCTATCGTGACAATACTATGAGAGAAAAAAGCAAACCACATTGGAATATCTCCCCAGAATGTTTATAAAATAGATGATTATTATAGAGAAAATAAAAGAACCGCAAATCAATGAGGAGTCAGACAATTTTATGTATAAATTGGCAAAATCCTTTGAGCAGATATTTCATAAAATGTCTAGTGGATACATGATACTGTGCCCAATATCCACTAGTCACGAAGAAAACATAAATTAAAACCCAATGAGATATAAACCCATACCCAGTAATGTGGCTAAAATGGTTTATACAACGGCAATAGCAGATATCATATCAAAGATATGGAGAAACTGGAAATCTCTTTGTGGGCTAAGGGCAATATAATGAACAACTAATTTGGCAAATAGCTTAGTAGTACCTACTGTTATTACAAACATCCTCTCAAATCCTAAGAAACAATCCCTTTTACTAACCAGTGCTGTTCCAGACCTGACACCCACCTAACCAGCCATGCTGATATCTGGGACCTGTGCTGCTGCTACTGTGGACCAGATACAGAATGGAATCATGCAAAACCAGTTTGGGCCATAAAGGACACCATGAGGATGTGCTCTTCACCCCAGACTCATGACCATCTGGTAACACATGGCCCTAATAAAATTCCCATCCCCAGCAGGTGGTCTGGTTCACTTCTGACCCCTTTTGAAACCAATCCATATAAGGATAGAAAAAAAGACAAAAGAAAAGTTCTCTCACCTTCAGGATAGACTCACACCCCTCCCCAAGATGTCATGAATAATCTTCTTACTCTTTCACTAAATCCAGCCCCTTTCTCTCTTTTATTTCAAAAGAACCCTCATCCTTTGTTTGGATGTTAACCTGAGTTATTTATGAGAAATTAACCTGAGTTATTTCTCCCTGCCTCTCCCTATACTCTGGTCATAAAATAAAGTTTCCTTTTCTGTGTAATCAAGCCTAAGGTTTGTTATTGGCTCCACAATTCTGAGGGGGAGAAAAAAATCTAGTTTTGGTCAGAAATTGGTGATACTACTAAAGGTAGTATTATCTCCTATGATCCAGCAAATCCTCATTCATAATATGGAAGAGCAAATCAGCTTTAGCAAGAGAAACGCCTTTATAGACAACAGAGAACAAATACCCAACAGCTATGCATGACCCTATTTACTAAAAAAACATGTATGAAAGCATTCATGGTAGTTCTGTTAGTAATAGCCAAAGGGATATCCAATTATAGCCATGTGGAGTCACGGCTATTGTTAGGTAGGAGTTCAGGGACATCAAAATGGCAGAATCAGGGTATTAAAAAGTAGGACAAGATGAGAAGAAGAGTCCTGCTCCTGTTTACAAGAAGTCCCATTACCATGACAACTCCTGCCAATGAGGACTTCCACCATGACAATAGGTTCAAGTTTTAAAATGACCAATGGAAGTAAAGTGGGAAGTATTCTAATTAGATGTTCTAAAATAATCTGTGTGGGGGGTGAATGGAAAATACTCGAATTGGGTATCATAAGGTAACCAATGGGAGAAAATTGGGTAAAGTCTTCAATCAGGTCCATATAGGGAAGAGAACACCCCGCAATTCAGGATATAAGACCCTAATTTCCAGACATTGGGGCCTTGAGCCTGTCTCTCTCTCTCAGCCCACTGCATTCTACCTAACAGAGTGCTATCTTCACCTTCAATAACTCTGTACCTTATGTGTTACTTCTTGTGTGTCCTGCTCAAGTCTTTGTTCATGATACCAATGACCTGGTCTTCAACTGGACTTCCCAATGGTAACACTATCACACTAATACTCCTGTCCTAAACAACTATAAAAACTGGATAGAAAATAGCTGTAACAACTCTAGACACTGCACAATGCCTATGTGAGAGCTATTATTCTTGGGAGATGGGAGAATGACTAAAGAATCCCAGTCTCTCCCTAATTTGCCTCAAAACACTTTTTCCCAAACCAGAGCCTAAGGAAATAGAAGCCTTTAAGACAGCATCAGACGAGTGATGCATTCTATATCAGATAAGTTGAATATCTGAAGTTTTCTGGATCTGATTCTTCTGCTTATTGTTTCTACTGACCCTTAATCAAAGAGCATTATTTCCTTGTGTCATTGGTGATTTTATTTATTTTTTCATAGCATTGTGTTTCTTAACACATTATTATGTGAATTTTTTAGTGCATCAGCATAGATTGTTTTCTTCCGATGGAAGGATTTTACTTTACTTCTAACAGGGTTGAGGGGCTACCAACATGTAACAAGACTGGACAGTTTATTTCGGCTACAAGATGCTACTTCCAATCCAACACCCTATCTTCTAGTTCAGAATTGTCAGGAAAGGCGAGTTTTGTCCCTTTGACACAAACCTAATGCTCAGAAGGTCAAATGTGCTTATAGTTCCATTTGTGGGAAGAGTTCCTGTGCTTTGTTTGGTTTTCATGGTTGTTGCTGTGGTTGCAGTCCTTTGAGGACCCAGCGTTTATACAGGAATCTTCCATCCAACTTTCCCTTGCAAGAGTGTGCAGACCTCATCTTCCATCTCTGTAATAGGAACAGTGGCTCAACTCGTTCCCCAGGGCATTGCCAGCTTTGCTTATTCACCTCTTTAGATCCATTATTTCTTGGTATGTATTTTCCCCCATTGTTTCTTCATCTTGCATAGAGCATTGATGCCTTTAAAAATTTAACACGTTTTCTTGTTCATTTTTGAAAGATTGTTTTAAAGCATTTCAAACAGTGCTTCAGTAACAGAAAATATTATTTTTAATAAGTACCATAAAGAACTCTGCCCTTCAGTTATCCCCAACCCATAGTCAGATATGAGACACAACTTCCTTATCCAGTCATTTGGGAGTTTGACTGGCACCACAGGAGACGTGGGGAGTTAAACCAGAGACTTGTGCTGGGTAAGTAAGTATGTGGATACCTAGCACATGAGCCTCTTCTCTGCTGTGAGCTGCTTCCCACCCAGGATGGCTAACACAAAACAGATGATTGTTTTTTTGCTTCTCTTATTTTTTTCAAAAATGAGTATTAATTACTGTGACAGGAAGTACATTCCTTGTTTTAAAATTTAGGAGGTAAAAATATGTAAACTGCAAAATTTCTCTTTCATTTATCTATAAATATTTACTTTTTCTCTAGTAAGCATCCAATATTGGTTTTAATATATGTAAAATAAAAATAACATAAACTTGTAACAAATAAATATTATAAAAATATAATATCTAACAATGTAAATGTTATATAATATAATAAATAACAATCTATTA
The DNA here is from genome assembly GCF_047511675.1 of Marmota flaviventris. NCBI lineage: Eukaryota > Metazoa > Chordata > Mammalia > Rodentia > Sciuridae > Marmota > Marmota flaviventris. The sequence goes on from NC_092508.1 coordinate 95,521,062, forward strand.
TTAGTAGTTATTTACATAAATAATATATAAATATTATGCACATAATATGTGTTTATATATAATAAAATAGATATATTTATATTTAGAGATAGAAACTTTAGATTTCTTCGTTCTAAGATTGAGTCTAAGGGAGCTTTACAGTTGAGCTACATACCCATGATTTTTTTTTTTTTCTTTTGAGACAGGATCTCACTAAATTGCTTGTCTGAACTTTTGATCTTCCTGCCTCAGTTTCACTTTTCTGGAATTACAGGCTTACACCACTGCACCCAGCCTAGGATTATTTTGAATTAACAGAGATTTAGTGAGCACTTCATTTGTACAAGGATATACCTCAATTAATTGCAACCAGACAGATGCAAGTTTAGAAATGGACAGATGATATAAAATGTGAGAAGTCACAGAACTTTTGAAAGGAAAAGCAGAAGGTCACGCTAAGCCCTTCATAAATTCAGAGCCCATTTTCTTCCTCTGTCATAACTTTCCCTATGCATGGAGGTTTTCAATCATGATTTCTGAAATGGAAGTAAAATTCCTGCCATGCAGAAGTTTAAATAATGCTAGTCTCTGCTTACTATTCACTCCCAGATATTTTTATTTAAATGAATCCCTGAGAGAAATTTGCTTTGTTATCCCTAACTTCTTCAAGTGAAGGAGCAACTTAGTACCACTGTGGCTCCTCCGTACATCTCAATATCAGCACACCTTGCTCTCCCAACACCCTTTCACAACAGGCAGGTGGTTACATATCCATGGGGCCAACAATGCCTAAGCCATGCTTACTGCCTGCCCCAATCTAGCTGGGGAGAAGAGTTACATACACAGACAAATAAAGGAGAAGGTGTCATAGGACATGGCTTTCTAGTGACAAGGCTTATGAGAGTTATGAGAGTTCAAGAGAGGAGACAGGAAGCAGTAGCATCCTGAAAGTGACATGTGGCAGGCACACATAGAATGGGCAAAAGAAAAAAAAAGACTAGTTGTTAAAAAAATAAACCCTAAAATAATACATGCGTAACACATTGAAATTTTGCAAAACACAAAAAAGTAAAAAGAAGAGAGAGAGAGATTACCTCTGGCCCACATTCTGGAGGTAATCACTGGTGATAAATCGGTGGATTCATTTAGTCTTCTTTGCTACATATGATTTTAAAATTGTGTGCTAAGTAGAGTTAGAAACATTAACACAAGTGCTTATACACATATACATGGCTATAGTTACTTTTTTTTTTTCAAATAATTCATGGTAGTCTTTTCCCATATTGCCAGAAGCTTCTGTTCTTGATAATTGAACAGGTGTGGAATACTCGCTCCTAAGTGGATACAATAGGGTTTGGAAATCTTCTGTTATTGATGGTCTCAATTTATTATATTTATGCCATCCTTTATTATTTATATGATTTCCACTTTTCCGTATAATGCATAAAGCTGAAAAATAAGAAGATAATGTGAATTTTTATGCAGAAGCCATTTTTTTTTTCTGGCTTCTGTTCGATTACATGTTTAGATTCATGTTGGATTACATGTTTAGGTTCCCAAAAGTGGATTACATAGTCAGAAGACAGGAATATCTTCTGCATGTTTGGTACATTTAAGGAATGCTTTGCACAGGGTCAGGGGCATCCTATCTCCTTGAATGATTTTAAGAGGAGTGTGTTACCAGGGGGGAAGTTACACCACTCCAGAAGCAGAAACAGCTTAAATGAGTAGGAGGGTTTCCTGGGGAAAGACTCAATGCCTGGTCATCATTCCTTCCACAAGACCTAGCTGAGTTCCTGGCATGGAGTGCTAGCCTAGTAATACTGGAGGAGTAAATGAAAACCATAAAAATGAACTGCAGACATGTTGGGAGAGGAGAATGGAAATGTTCTTTCAGAATAGGAAGGAGGTTTTGGAAAATATTCTAGAAGAAGTTTGGGGTGGACTCTGGGTGTCTCAAATACTAGAGTAAGAGGTTGGGATCAATCTGGAAAAAAGGGGAACCCTGGTTGGCATGTGGTGAGGGCCCAAGATGAGAGTAATAAAGTTTGAAAATATCCCCCAGGGTGGTTGTGAGAAGGTTGAGAAAGGCAGACTTCAAATAAATAACCCATTGGTGAGTTTGTAGAGCAAGAGTCTCCTTTATGCTCTTCCAGTTGTCCAAGGAGTATTGAGATACAAGGATGTAATGCGGGTGAAATAGAGGTTGTGAAGACATAATAGACAGGATTTGAAAGCATGGAGAGAGGGAGGGTTAGGGAGCCTCAGTCACCTGTCCTGGAGGCCCCATGGGAGGAGGTAGTTTGAAGACAGATGAGCTCAATTTTGGAAACATTGACATTGTGTGGGTAACTGATAACTTGGATTTTTGTTTCAGCAATGAAGTTCAAAACCAGGACTTTGCACCTGCTAGGAAATCTGTCTCCCACTGAGCCCTGGAGTCTGAATTCAAACAGATCAGAAACAGACCTGAGGACATTTAAAAAGCACCGCATTATAGACTGCTTCACAATAGATGCCAGAGAGCCAAAACCTCATGAAATTTGGAGGACTTCTTTAAAATTAATCTAAAAGAAGCCAGACTTAGTGGCACATGCCTGTAATCCCAGCAACGTGGGAGGCTGAGGCAGGAGGATCACAAGTTCAAAGCTAGAATTAGCAACTTAGTGAGGCCTTAAGCAACTTAGCAAGACACTGTCTTAAAATAAAACACAAAAAAAGGTCTGGGGATGTGGCTCAGTGGTTAAACGCCCTGGGTTCAATCCCTGGTATAAAAACAATAATAACAATAGTAATAATGATCTAAAACAAATAAATGGATATATATATATATATATATATATATATATATATATATACACACACACACACACACACACATACATATAATGTTTATACAAATAATGCTTGTGATATATAGTTGATTTTCAATGGGAAGATTTTCTTTATTCATTTTAAGGATTAGGAATAGTGATTATACTAAGGATACCGATAGTAGCAACACACACACACACACAATCTTCCTACTGCTGACACATGCCAAGTTTACACAAGTCACTCTATGACAATTTTCCAATCAGTACTCACAGATACTGTACCAAATGGAGAAAGAGGGCTAGAGGATAAAGCAGGAAAACCAGCTCAAGGGACTAAAAGAACTGTGATCTGGAAAGCCAATCCAAATCCATCTAATCTGTAAACAGTCTAGAAATCCATGAGGGAAACAGAGAACAAAGGATTAAGGTGTCAGGAAATCAGAAGGACTCAGAGAGAGAGACACAAACAGGTCTTTGTCAGAGTGTTCAGTATGAAGCCAGGCTGCAGCAATGAGGCACTTAGTGTCTCTTCCCGGAGCTCACTCTGACAACCACAGGCGCTGTTCTTCACGGGATGCCAACACCACCACACTGACCATCCTGGCAATACCAACAGCACTGCCCACAACCACAGCCTGTGCACCCCACCCTCATCTTCATAATCTGAATCCACATACCGTGGCCCCCAAGGAATGCTGAGCTACCCTGAGAAGGTGGCCTTAACTCAGGAGAATTGCCTTCCTCCAAGATGCCTTGCCAGTGGATGGCTGGGTGAGCTGCAAAACACGCCCAATTCAGATGAAGAGAGTGGGTCCTCGGGATGAATCCCAACTACAGAGAGCAGCACAGGAATGAAATAAACCAAGAATATGGACTCTACAGGCAGCAGCTTGTAGGACTCCAGGGAACGTCCAGGCCAGAACAACAACAGTCACAGCCTAAGGACTTGCATAGGTCCAGACTCGCTGGCAGCCACTTTCTTTAGGTCATCCCAGTCAATTTTCACAACCAAAGTCTCTTGAAAATGGGGAAACTTGAAACTGATGGCCTAGAGTTTGAGGTCTAGTAATCCTGAACATCACCCTCAACCCATCTCTGGCTAGAGAAGATGAGAAGAGCAAGTCCTCTTGGACTCATCTCTAAGGGCTTTCCATGTGTGTATCTGAGGTGCCACGCAGCAGGCAAAAGACCTTCAGTGCTTCCTTCTAGCAATTTCTCATTTAAATTAGCCTGGAGGCAGGGACCTGTCCCCAAGCCCAGGCATTTCTGCTTATGAGTTTCACAGGCTTGGGGATTTCACTCCACCCTTTCGAGCACCAGTAGGAAAAGAAGGGAACATGGCAGGAGAAAGCCTGGCGTTTGGAGGCTGGCCCTCTGTCCCTGCAAGGTGGGGCTCACATAGCTGCAGGGCCTGGCACTGCACAGCCTGTGTGTGGAATAAGAGTACCCACCTTCTGGGAGTTGTAGGGATCTAATGTGAATTCTATATAAAAATGCTTTATAAATGCTTTAGAGCTACCCAGGGCTGGAAGAGATATTTTCTAAATGAGTAACAAGTAACACACACATTACATAGTGAAGACAAATACATTTAAGGGTTCCATCCGAAGACAAATATCTTGAGAGGCTGCATGGTCACATGGTCACATTAACGCATGGTCACATTAATGACTTGTTTAGAGGGACTTCCTGGAGATTAAGGCCACTATAAAGTGAGAACTCTGAGCCCACTTTAACTCCTAAAGGATAAAGTGTCAGAGACTCAGCTATAGGAGATGTGAAGAAATATAAGGCAAAGAAAAAGGAAATACAGAAGAGGAAGAGCCAAGGTCTGGGGCTAGCTGTGCCAACACAAGAATACAGAACTTTATGCTCCTCTCCCAACAAGTGACCAAACCCCTCCAGGCATCCATTTCATCATAGGTTCATGGGACAACAAAATCTTCATTGGAGGATCATGACAAAATTAGCAAGATGCTACAGTTTGTTCCCTCCAAACCTCATGTTGAAATTTGATCATGGTTGTTCTGGTTTTGGGGAGGTAGTGCCTTTAGGAGGTGATTAGGTCATTAAGAGAGATTAATGCCTTTCTTACAATAGTAGTAAATGAGAGCCAAGCCCATTTTGCTTTTGCTTTGGCTTTTGTAAGTGCAGTGAGCTCTTCACAATTGCATTATCTTTACTGAGATACTTACATGAAGGGAACAAGGTGAACTCATTAGATGGCTGAGTATGACAGGAGGAAGACCTAAGCCACCCTTTTCATTTCAGGGATATTACCCAGGAGGTTCAAAAACCTCCTAATGGGCACATAACAAATGCAGAGTGAATCAGAACTTGAATATTGGTCCACAGAATCTAGCCAGGTATATTCTTCTGTTTTTCCCAATTAAACACAAGAGAATGGAGACCAGGAGAAATTCAGTGATTTAATGCCCAAAGTGGCATAGATAAATGGCAGGGCCAGGATGCAGCCCCAGGCAGTGCCAGGCTTTGCTCTATACCGTCTGAGTCAAGGGCAGCTTGAACAATGGAAGGCACATCAGCCTGTGCTAAGCACTCCTTTCTGAAATGGGGCTAGTTTTTTAAAAGAAAAATCACTGGAAAATCCATGAGTCTTTTCCTCTCTGTCAGTTACCACGCCGGGAAAGCTTCCTTGGATGGGTACTCCATGGAGGATTTCTTCCTCGGTGGTCCTCCAGGTGCCATGCAGATATGTTAACCTCAAGGTCAAAGAGCCTTCTCTCCTTGTGGCCAGGGAGGGCCTGGTAATTTGTCATATCACACTGAAGAGATGGTCCTTTGATTCTTGCTAGAAAGCTTGGGATTCATTCCTCAGCTCTGGGGATTCCCAAGGGTGAATAAACCTGCAGTCATTGTGAGCACCTATAAGTCCAGTATAAGGAGAGGACAGGAGGGAGGCAGCAGGCAATGGAGACAAGCAAGGTAGGGGATGGGTATGACCAAGCTTCAAACCCTCCTCATGTGTGGCCACTCAAAGAGATGGATAGCTTGGATTCAGCCAGATTTCTGCTTTGCAGACTAGTAAAATGTCCAAAAGAAACTTTGGAATACAATTGGCAAATGCATTTTTTTCCAAAGTCACCCAAATTTACTTAGGTGAAATCTTAAGACATTTCTGGATGTTGAGGGCCTGGTCAGTACAGTGAGGGGTAGAGCAAACTGCAAAAATGGGAAGGCCCCATCCCAGATTTCTAGGATGCTCTTCGTAACCTTTCTCATGATTGAACACTATCAGGATAAGACTGTTTTCTCTGACATTATATCCAAAACATGCACATATTGTCACCCCACTAATTGCTAAGGCCACAGACCCTCACCCCACCAATGGTAGAAGCCACCTCTGCAGGATCACCAAAGAACCTCACAAAAACACAGTCTTCAGGCTAGGAGACTGAAGTTCTTTTCACCCATGGTCCACAAGCCCTGAGTTCCACTGAGTTTGTACATGAGGTTAGCCTGGTCTGGGAGTCCCAGACACTGCAGAGTGTCACTCTGGCCTGGGTCCACAGCCCAGCTCCCTCTTTTTCTAGCAGTGGAAACCTGGAACAATCAACCAACAGCTCTGTGTCTCCATTTCCTCATCTTCAAGACTCATGACCCCCACCTCTGATTAGGGTGGGTTTGCAGGTGAGATGACATGGACAAAGACCCAGTCCCTGGCAGGTGTGCAACATTAGTTAGTTCCCATTCATTCAGCCTTTTCTCAGCACCTCTGCTATTCCAGTTACTGGGGTGGGTGCTGAGAAGCAAAGATAGTTAAAAAGAAATCCATCTTTCAGAGAACCCCCAACCAACAGGGGAGCCAGAGGTGCATGTTACAGCTTCCCTAAGGAGCTTAAGGAGCACAGGATGAGAAGGCTCCAAATAGAAGACATGTCATGCAGATGCACACAGCCTCCAGTCACCCTCAGGGCCCCAACACCTGTGGGTCTCACTGTACTCCTGAGTCCCAGCTTTAAGAAGATGAAGAAGCTGCCAAGGTGGTATCATTCACATGTGGCTGGAAAGCTCACTCCCTGCACCTGATATTTTTATAACTCAAAAAAGGTCAAACCATAAAAATTTATTCTTTGGCAAGTCCAGAAATATGAATAAAAATGGATGTTTTTCTTGGGGAAATGACATCTTACGCTATTAGTTATTAGCACCGTAGTGAAAATTGGTTCATCAGATATGCCCCATTGACAGGGAAGAGCATGGTAGCTTCCAATGTCTCCATCTCTGAGATGCTTCCACTGATGATCCTCTTAAGGCTTCAAAGACTCATATTTATCGGGAAGATTCATCAGGCCCTAGAACCTTCCTAGAATGTGTGCCTCCATTTTTAAAGCAGTTGTCCTTGAAATGGCTCATCAAGATAGACACAGTAGTGATCACGTCAAATACAACATAAATGATGCTGGCAGCAGTGGGGGTCGAGTGTTCATGGCCTAGAATAGAAGGAAGACTCCACAGCCAAAAGCTGGAGGGAAAATAAATACAGCTGCAAGAGGCAGTCAAGACTTTGATTCACAAGCTTTCCACTGGATGCTCTGTGTGTGTGTGTGTGTGTGTGTGTGCGCGCGCACGCGCGTGCATCTCACCAGCTATATCACTGTCACTGGATACTAGCAGTGATGATTTCCCAAAATGAATTATCTGTAAGGAAAGGAAATAGCAAGTGACTCACAAATGAAATATCACTCATTTCTTGTAATATATGCATACTGAAATAGGTAAAATCCATTCTATTTTAACTTGAAAGTGTCATCCGTTGAACTATGCATTCTTTTGGACCATTTTATCTGAAAGAAAAATAAATGGGGAAGTGGGCGTAGCAATCAATTTATCTGTATCTTCTGGGGGGTTGAGGGTTTGCTAGACTGAGGAATTGGGAACACCATGATTTTTTGGTTTTTGTTTGCCAACTTGACACTTCCGTCTTAGCAACTTAACAAGTGCAGGGAACGAACCTCAGCCCCCCAAGGACAAATCTACAAATGTCTCTCTAGGGAGCCTCTGGCAGGCTGACTGATATCCTCCCCACACCTGCAAGGAGTGAAGACTCAAGAAAATCAGGGTCAGGTTTCAGGCCCTTAAAAGGAAGAGCACTTCACTACTGAGGAATGTGTTTTTTGGTCAAAGGACTCAATCTTCTTTTCCTTTTTTTTTTTTTTTTTAAAGCAAAGGCAGATGCTGCAGAGAGAATCAGGGACATGGACCCAACGCCCCCTGGGGGTGGTTGCCATCATTTGGCAGCACTCACTGGACAGCTGTCCTGTCCAGTGCTGTGTGGGGCACTGGGAATGTGAAGACCAGGAAGCCCTTTGCTCCGGCTGGCCCACCTCCTCACCACACACCAAGCTGTTGTCCTGTTTGCAGTCTGTCCAGAGTTCCCTTCTGCTCTCAGTCTGCCCAGGGGTTCACTTCTAGTGGCCCGTTAATGCCCAGTGTTGGCACAGACACCTCTGCACAGGCCTCACAACCCAACTGGATTTGTGCTTGTCCTCAGCCTCCCTGTTTTTCCTGCACATAGATGCTATTTTCCTCTGCGTTTCCCATACTACCCTTGCTCATCTCTCTGCCTGCAGGGTGGGCATGCTGGCTGAGTCCGGTTGAGCAGGACTGGCAACACAGACACAGTCCCTGGAATCTTCTGGGTCTGGAACCAGGTTCTATTTTCCCCCCAATTTTTTTTTTTTTTTAATTTATCTTGTGGAGAAGAGACAACCATAACTATTATAAAGTATATCAAGAACTCTCATATTTTAAGCAATATGAAACTAAGACCAATGAGTAGATATTAACAGGGAAACAGTTCAACTGTGGTTTAATCCTTATGGATATTTTATGTACTAACAGTGCTTATTTATTGTACAAAATGAAAAGTATTGAAACAAAACAATAACACCTTTGACTCCACTACCAAGAAGTACACTACTTTGTTATATTTTCTTAATCGTATTTAAATTAATTGAATATTCATTAGAGTTCTGGGACTAATTAGGGTCACAGAAGGAAGAATGGGTTATTATAACTATTTCATGGTAATTTGAATGTAGCAATTTTTTTCCACTCAAATATTTCACCTGTTTAATACCACTATTTATGGTCTGTCCCTTGTTGATTTCTTTTTTTTTTTTTATTGATTGGGAAATTTACTTTATTTTTTTATTTTATTTTATTTTTTTTATTGTGGGTTGTTCAAAACATTACAAATTTCTTGACATATCATATTCCACACTTTGATTCAAGTTCCCCCCAATTTTTATTTGTCTTTTTTAGTTACACATGGAAGTGGAGTCCCAGATTCCACCTTAAGCCTTTGCTTAACTCCATTCCACTCTCCTCCCACCCTGCCCTGACTTCAACCCCTGACCCTCAGCCTTACATATGAATTTGACTAATAGTCATGTTATATGGTACTTGATGGTGTACAAAATATGTATGGTGTCATGCGGTTCCATCTCCTAGGTCATCTTATAGCTTCATTGCTCCCAGGGAGGCTCAAGTAGGAGGCTCGATTCACTGTTCCAGTGACAGGAGGACCTGAGTTGCCTCCTGATCCCTGAGAGCTGGGTGCTCCTCCTCTAGTCTGGCTCCCTCAGGCCCAGCATCTGTCTTGGACCCCTCATCTCTCTCCCAGGGAATCTACCTGATACTATTCATCTGCTGTTAGCTTTCATGGTGAAACTGACCTCTACAATAATGGGCATCAGGTGATGTGTCAGCCTAACACACTCACAGATACACAAGCACACACAAAGACACACCTACACATACAAGAGCATAAACATGCAAATACACACACCCACATACATATAAATACACATACAAATGAACATGCACCCACATGCACATATGCACATGCATACACATATAGACACATGTACCCACGTACATATATATGTTCACACCTATACCCAATGCACATGTACATACATCTGCACATAAGCACACGAATATGTCTGTGCACACATTCCCATACACTGACATAGATACATATACACACCCAGTTCCCTTAATTTGAAATGCTCTTCACCTGCTTTTCTAGTATACCTCAAATCTAGGATGAAATCTAGGAAGAGAAGATCAAGTCTATTGCATTTGATTTCTAAAATAGCCAAGTTGTCCAAGGCAGAGGACACAACTCGTGTCCTCAGCACTGCTTACATGGGCTCCTGGACAAACTCAGATGGACTGTTTTCTTTTTTGAGGGGGTACCAGGGATTGAACACAGGGGCACTCAACAACTGAGCCACTGATTCTCATCCCCAGCCCTCTTTTTTTTTTGTATCTTATTTAGAGACAGGGTCTCACTGAGTTGCTTAATGCCTCTCCATTACTGAGTCTGGCTTTGAACTCGCAATCCTCCTGTCTCAGTCTCCTGATCCGCTGGGATTACTGGCGTGTGCCACTGCACCTGGCTCAAACGGACTCTTATAAGGAAGTTCATCCCACCATTGAGCTTCCCAGGGTTCTCCTTTAGAGAAATATTTCAAACTTTGTTTCCAGTGCTCCTCATAGTCAGGAGCAGAATCAAGAAAAAGATGTTGCTGTGTCTCTATAAAAAATATATCAGTTTATTTCTCATTCCCTACAGAGCTTAAGTCATTTTAAAAATAACTAGGATCTAGGAGTGTAGTTCAGAGGTACAGTGCTTGTGTACTTGTGTACAAGGCCCTGGGTTCAATCCCAGCACTGCTAAATAGTATATAAATAAATGGAACCAAAATGGGTACACGTCATTATACATTTTTCCAAACTCATAGGACTGGAGAAGTATAGGAATTATTCAGCTAGAATCAAAATTTGGGTCAGCTGATCCCCATTATTTATAAAGAACAGAATGTGTGCAGAGCTGAGATGTTCAAGTGGATTAAGACAAAAGAAAAGGCCCAGGAGAAGGTTGCCTTGTGAGGCTATAGTGAAATAGAGACACTGCTGTATCTCCCAGAGAACTGCTCTCATTGGTACTAGAACAACATGTTGGAGGATGTTTGCTTTAACATGGGACAAGCAACCTATAAACCCATCCAGATCAGAGAGCAGTAAATGATCTTGACACTTCCCTGCTGCAGAATACCACACATCTATCATGAAGCAGGAGGTAAAGGGAGCTCCAAGTTGTTGTAGATGATGAAAGCCATGTGTAGAAAGGTGAAGAATGATCTTACGGGAACAGATAGACAGTAGCTTGTGTTTAATACCAATCAAGATATTTGGTGGATAAATTTGTGCTAGGAATTTAGAGTGGAACAGAATGATTTTCACATTGCCATTGTGTTTCGAAATTTTGGAATGATAAAATTTTTTCATGTCACTTCTATAAATTACTAAAGAAATAGTTTACTACCAATAAAAATTTTGCAGAGCCAAAATTTAAAAAAAAATTGGTAATTTTTTATAATATAATAAATTACTGAATATCTATTGCATATGAAAGACTAAATTTAAGTTACTTCTGATATTCACTCATTAACAGGCAAAGTAAATATGGCATCTTATTTCTCAGGACAGAAACTCTGAGGATCTCAGAGCTGAGGAATTTGCTCAAGATCACAAGCTAGGCTGGCCACCCAGGGGTGCCAGCTCTGTAGCCTGGGCTTTTACTTCTCATTCGTTCATTTTTCATCAGATGCACCATGGTGGTGCTAATATTTTCAAAATCATAAAACTCTACTGGTGATACTCTGTCATAAAATGCTTTGAGACAGAAACAGGAGGGGCTTCTCAGTGCTAAGCTAGGATATCATCAGAAATTATTCCTGAAGTCTTCCCATTTTTATTTTAGAAGCTCTACTAAAATTTCCTTAAACAGCTCGTTCCCCCAAGGTCCTATTTCAAACTCTCACCCAAAAAAGGTTGTATTCTTAGACATTGCCTAGGTTAAAAGGTCAATGCAAAATATGAATTTATTATTTTCTCTTCATCCCATCCATATTTACAAAGGTCTTATATTTTGGGCACTATGCTAGGTGATGAGCCAAATACAGAGAAGTAACAGCCCTTACCTTTAAGGAGCTTAATGTGCACTGGGAAGCAGTTTAGGTCCCATTAACTTCAAATGTACTTATTCATGTACATATAAATGTAACTATGTGCTAGATGATATGTTAGGAAAAAGGCCACATTAAAAAGCTTTAAGGAGCTTAGGGTAAACGAAAAAGTAATGGAGCATTGCATTAAATATTTTATTATTTAGAAAACTAGTATTTGACGAACACTTACTCTATGACTGACACTTTGCTAAGTGCCACATCAGCAAGCTGATGTGAAATACAGTCTTTACTCTTCCTAGCATTGAGGCCAGGAAGGTCAACTGACATGACAGTGGCATGTGCTTAACTTCTCCTGGAGTGGAACATCTTCAGTTACTACACTGTGGAGGGAGGCAGCACTTACCAAAGAGCAATATGGATGGTTCAGCCATGTTTCCTGAACAGCACCCATTAGGACTGACCCTCATCATCCTCTTTCTTTTGCCAAGATCTGTCCTGAGCACCCACCCTGGCGTGCCACAGAGGGATCCCTGCCCTGATATTCTCCTCATCAAAATGACCCAAATGCTTTCCTGTGTTCCAGGGAAGATGCAGACTCAGAGTCGTGGGTATGCTCCTACCGACACCACTTGGTTAGAGTGAAGTCTTTCTTCAGCTGTGCTCTTTATGTTGAGTAAGCAGAACTTTTTCCTTATCTGGAAGCCTTCAGAATATATCAGCCTTTTCCAGCCCCGTGAGCAAATTCTTCTTGCCATGATAGAAGGCCCTATAATTTTATCTACTCATGCTTTTCTTTCCAACTCACTGCCCAACTTTTCTATTGGACCCCAGGTATGTCTGCCTGGTTTACCATCATGGAGGAATGAAATTCTATATGGAATCTGAAAATCCAGCACAGAGAGGTTGTTGGGATGACTGGTGAAATGCTTGACCCCTTCTTAATGAACTCGACTCCATGATGTTTAATGAGATCACTCTCTGACTCTACAGCAAAGTTTTCAACATAAGAAAAATGGTCTTAATAGCATGAAATATCACAGATCAACGACATGAAGAAGACCATGTAACGAAGGCATCAAATAACAAAATGATCCGTTTTCCACTCAGATGCCTCCTAACATTGCTCACACTTTATAAGAGCAGCAACATCAATCATAAATAATGCAAAGGTTTGGCGTGCCCTGAGCTTTCTGTCATCAGCCAGGACTGAATTGCAGAGTGAAAATATTTCATTGGAGGTACTCTGTACACAGCTATATATTTGTCAATGTTTTTATAGCTCTTAAGACTCCATGAATATAATCGGCTCTGTATCCTCTCATACACCGAGGACATCAAAGTATATGTAAACAGGCAGGTCTGATGATACTCTCATCCCCTTTATTACAGTGACAACATTTGTGCCACTATAGTTAAGGTCTGTTGGCAGTTTTATTGGGTATAACTGCCATGGAAGTTTATAAGTTGGCTACGAGGGAAAAAAAAAAGTTCTTCTGGAATAAAGCTTGTCATGCTAGGTTACATTCTTTTAAAACTGAATTTTTAAAACAATTTTATATGGCCATTTGAAAAGTGACACCATTTTATGAGAGCTAAAAATTATTTGGTTCATTAGATTACTCCATTGTGAGAAATTCTAAACCATCTTAACCTTTACCAAAAATAAGAACTGGAACATCAAAAACAACTCCCTCAGCACCTCTTCCGCATGGAAATGTTCTGAAATGATCACTCTTAGAATAAAGCACTGGATCTTAGAACCGAGAGAGAAAGGGGACATTTCTTTTATCCATTTTTTCCTGCAATATTATTTAATTGAGTGAGGTAAAAAAAAAATCTAATTTTAAAGTCACTCTGTGGATAAAAGGAAAATTAAAAAAAAAAAACCCTTTATCCATCTCCTGTCATCACTTCTACATGTCTCAAGAAATATGTTCTCCTTTATTTAAACTCTTCCCATGTCATGGTCCTGTAGGCTCAGCAGAGTCTCCTAGATGTTGCTCTGAAATACCCAATGCTCAACTCATGCGCTAGCTCCTCTAACTTTCCACAAAAACAAATGAATGGTTGGATAGATGGATGGATGGATGGATGGATGGATGAGTAGATTAGTGGGTGGTTGGATGGACACATGGATGGATGAGTGCAGGGTTCAGTTGCTGGGGCTTTGAATGAAGGAAGACAGCTTTGAGGAAGTCAATCTTCCTCTCTGTGTGCTTAACCTTCAGCTTCAACAATAAACAGATTATAATTACTGAATCACTTATTAGCTCTGATTATTCAACTAAATAATGCACTAACACAGAGCCTGGGTTAGCTAAGGAACTCAGGGCATTGACGCTGGTGCCAAGGGATCAGCATTGTTACTCTGATGAGCATGTTAAATTTTATTCCCCTCTGACCATTGACCTTTAATGACCCTTAACACTTCCATGCAAAACATCTTCATCTTTCTGTCACATACAATCTCTCTCGTTTCTGATTATTTCACTTTCTTTTCTATTCAGCTCCCCAAACCCTCATTGAACACAGAGTCTACACATCTCTCTTCCCTGTTCATTGTGTGAGGGCTCAAGTCTCCAATAGGCCTTCCTGGTGGGGCTCCAATTCAGAGCTCTCTCTGCACACCCTTGACTCAGCACTGAGTGAGATTTCCCCCTCCATGTGTGATGCTGGGAACACAGTGCAATGTTCACTCCAAGCCTTCAGGACTGTCAGGCTTCCCTCATTCAGCCAGGAATCAGGTCTGGAAACAAACTACCTTTGGCTTCCGGAAATCCCATGAATGCATGGACGAGACGTGGTTTGGTAAATCAGTTTTCCTGATTATAATACTTGGCTTATAAATTGGAATTACTTTGAAGAAATCCCTTCCACTTCCTAGATGATCTATAGTAGGAGAGAGGGTCCTTAGGCCTTTTAGTCTTGGTCTGGGGCGTGTCCATGGGACAGATACCAAACATATCACTTTTAAGATATATCTCCACCAGGAAAGTGGGACTTTTACGCATTTGATTAAATGTAAGGGGAAATAAATAAATTCTAAATAGTTAAATGTAAGGGGAAATGCCATGTCTGGTTTACCTTTAAAGGGCATCCTGGTATAGAATGCCATGAACATGCTAACGACTCAAAGATTTTGAGGAGTGTAACAGAGGTAGGGGGGACCAGAGACTATCTTATTCCCTAGTCTTATGACTAAATTTTAGGTGCAACGTAAATTTCATTAGACCACTGGCTTAGGACTCATCTGTCACAACTCAAAATCCCTTAAAATTGGCCCCTGGGCATTTCTGCACTCATGTATTGCTGCCCTACCATGAAGCAGATGAAGCAGCAGTTGTCATTCTAATGATCATCTTGAATATGGGCCAAAAGAAAGGAGGACAGCTGAGCCAACCAGGCTGAGGCCATGTTCTCATTTGTGTCCTGCGAGGGCAAAGAAGTCCTCCCAGGACCTGGAAGCAACCTGGTAAAAATGGGAAAGAAAACCTGTCTGTCCACCCCAATACCAACCCATAGGAACCTATGAAAATTCTTTGTAATGAGCCCACATTTATCTCATTGGTCCCCGAATGCTAAATAATCCTTGTGTTTCTAGAATGGCCTGGGGCTACCAAGATGCATCCCCTGCATATCTGCAGGACACATAGCCACTCCATAATGGGACACCTGAGTACACAGGAGGGAGCAGTGAGGGTCACATTCATGGATTTCACACAGAAATAAATCAGATTGCACTGCTACAAGAGATTTTGAATCATGTTCTTTGTTTAAAATCCAATATGTTTTAGTCCATTTTCTGTTGCTCTAACAGAAAACCTGTGATCAGGTCATTTATAAAAATAAGTTTACTTAGCTCACAGTTCTGGAGGCTGGGATCAAGGGGCTGCATCTGCTTCTGGTGGGGGCCTTGGGTTTCTCCATGCATGAGGGAAGATCAGAAGGACAAGTGTGTATGCATAACAAGAGGAAAAGAAAAGGAGACCAGCTTTTTTTTTTTTTTTTTTTTTTTTTAATAACAACCTGCTCTCATAATAACTAACCCATCCTCTTGGGAACTTTATCAATCCCTTCCTGACCCAAACACCACTCAGTGGCCCTACCACCCAACTCTGCTGCACTGGGTAATTAAACCTGAGCATGAGCTTTGCTAGGGACAATTCACATCCAAACCATACTACATGCAGATTTGCCAGCTATGAGTAATGTGTCATAGTAACCCAACATGCTAACAATTAGAGAAACCTTGTGAAAAGTATATGGGAACTCTAATGTCACTGAAAATTTGTGAATCTAAAACTGTTCTAAAGTGTTAAAAGGTTTATTTGAAAATATTCTATTTTCTCTCGAACTTTTTTAATATATAGTTTTCACTTATTTTTCAACCTTATTTAAAATAAGGTTGTATATACAATGTTGAATACTACCTTTTAACGTCAGCTATTATTATAAAGTATTTGCAAACATTATTTTAACATCTTGATCATGATTATTAAACAGATGCATGATTGCTTCATTGCACATGTTCCTATGTCAAATACTTCAAAATAATAAAAGAATGCTTCATGGTAGCTTTGATTATATAGAGACCCCCACTGCACCAGGATTGATTTCCTTCCTTAACTAATGCTCAGAGGTGAATGATATTTTCAAGTTGGGTTGCTGATGGTAAATTTGGACTGGATTTAATATCTAGGTTAATTTCTTTATAACATATCATTCTGTGATTTGGCTTCCCTTTGACAATGGTACTCAGGGGTTTCTTTCTGTTATTTAAACCAGAGGAGGTATAAGAATTACCCAAAGGACACATTGCACAGTTGGAGTACTGTACTTATCTAAGCCAGACACCGACTTAGATGCTGGTTACAGTCAGTTTCCCAGCACAGTAATCCTGGAACTGGGGTCAGATTCTGACAAGCATTACTAGAGAAAGAGAGATGCTTTGAGAGATGACCTTAACCCCAAAGACTCCACCCAGGTTATTTGAATGCCTCTCATTAATGGCTCTCACATGCAAATCTGCCACTAAATATAGCCTTTGCTCCTGCTCACTGCTCAGGACATAAAACCAGTCTTTCCATCCCTGGCAATCCAGGCAGGTAAGAGATAAAACCAGTCCTTGGCTGAATTCAAGCTGCAGGCTGCTGACACTGATCTTTGATTGCTATATCAAGAGAGGCTCTGGCATGTCACAGAGAACACAGTTGACATAGCCAGAGAACAGAAAGACCAGGAGAATAATACATCTCTCCCATCTCTCCTGCTGAGACACCTCCACAGGATCATTTAGTCTGGGTACCAGAATCACTTGCCTATGAGTAAAATCCTTTTTCCTCCTTCCAAGGTAAGAATGCTGTGCTGGCTACTTCAAGTTGCCAGTGACAATTTTGCTTTTATAGTAGGTCTTACAGATGCCGTGTCCTGGATGCAATCTTTGAGTGATAAAATTGAATTGCTGGCCTCCTTCTGAGGGTCCATTTTGTGCCCTACTGAGGAATGACTTACAGAGCAATGCGATTTGCCTTTAATTAGCTCACCCCCTCCCCCAGTTCATCCCAACTTCACCTCTCTTAAAGGTTCATTGGTAATTGCCAGTCAAATGTATTTCTTGGTGCTCATATTTTTTTTTTCCTTTTGGTCATTCCAAATTTGTATGGGATAGAGATTGTTTCTCATCCCGACTTATAATCTACTGTAACTGTTACCTGACAAGAGTCTTTTTAAGTGGAATTGCTCTTGTTACTGCTATAATAAAATCCATCGAGAAGATGAAAAGCTAGCCATTATAGGCTCATCTCCTCCTCTTTGCAGGTGAGATTCTCACACGTTAGAAAGTTTTACAGCACATTAACATTTTTAATGTTCTCCCAGGTTTGCAGTTTTAATAGCCAGGAGAGCTCTTGAAAGCCTGAGAGGAAAGCCCTGGAGCTGAGGCTGAGCAGCACTGATGCAGGGTCCTCCTCTCCCTGCAGGCAGTGGCGCTGTGACCCTGCAGAATCTGCAGCCTCTTTCCCTGCTGGGGAGGACCACCTTGTGCAAAACCAACACATATGTATGCACATACTTCTCCGAATTTTCTAACCTTGATCCAGAAGGGCATCAATCTTCTGCATCCTTCTAAAGGCGGAAAGCATCAGCCAGAACAAAATGATGAACCTGCTGTGTTTCTAGGACCCAGCGAAGCTCCACTTGTTTAAAGGGTAAATCGTTCCCAAAGAAGCGCACATTCTCCAGCCTTCCAGTTCTCTTCCATGGGAAGAGAACCATGGGAAGTGGGGATGAGGCTGGGATTCCCGCTCTCTCGTTCTCTCATTTTATTCAATAGTGATGGAATGAGAGCATCTACTCTGTGCCATGCCATGAGCTAGATATAAATGCCAAATGACACAGTTCTGACTTCCACGAATGACTGGGCTGATTCCACTTGAATTCTTCTCACCACTGGCCTGGTACTTTTTCACTGAGGTGCTACAGGAGGAAATCTCCATGTCTTCACCCACCCAATAGGAATGAGTAGAGAGATCAAGTAGGAAGAAGACAGCATCTTAACCTGCAAGAGACTTTTGGGGAAGGCCAGAAGATGCCCCAGTGGGAATGTAGAGACACACAGGACACAGAGGCAGGACATTCTGACTTGGGGGCAGGTTTGGCAACTGTGCCCAAGCAAGTTTTCATAGGTGCCTTTAAGTTGAATCATAAAAGGTAGAATAGATACTCTCCAGGCAGCAAATGGTTACTGGGAGTGGGAAGAGTGTTATGAGAAAAATTCCAGCATGGAGGAAATATATCAGGCATGTGCACTCTCATAAATGGTTTTATACGGCTGGATGCGAGCAGCAGCAATCTCCTCAGGTGCAAAGAGGACCAGAATTCAATCTGTGGCCCAAAGAAGTAAGAAACCTGGCTAATCCTGCCCAGCAGGTCACTGGTGCAAGTACCCATCTGCCTCAAGCACCAGGCCTGCCCATTGCCCTGTTGCAGACCCGAGGACTTGTTTTGGGTGAAAAATCATAGATTTATCCTACTTATAGGGAGAGTGACTGCCAGTGAATTTTCCTGTAAAGATCTACCTCTGGAAGCTGGTTCTGCCTCCTAGAGGCCGGAGCTCCTTCTTTTCATGTTTCCCTGGTCTGCCTTGCACCTGCCTACACACCAGATCTGGTCAGCCCTGGCCTTCTTACCCATAAGTCATGTTAAACTTGGTCCTATTTCTCACTTTCCCTAAAGCAAACTCAATCCACCTGCTGCTTGGCTAGGTATCCTCTTTGGAACTCATCCTTAAGCCTGTTTTAGCTCCTGCCACACTGGTTCCAGTGCTGGGTTGTGGGGCTTTCTTGATGAGACCCCAGAGTCCCTATCTTTGCTTCCTGTGACCCCCCCTTATTTGGCATGAAGCATTAAGGGAGGGACCCCAGTTGCTCTACTTCCCAAGTTGCCCCCTTAGTATCACCCAGGCTCCTACACATGAGAAGAGCTTAGAAAAAACCTTGTTGAAGAGATAAATAAAGGATATCTCCTGTCTTCTGTCCTCCTGAGTTTAGGAGCCATTTCTCCCATCCTTAGGCTCCTAATTAGGCTCCTAATTAGGCTCCCCATTAGACCCTTATGCCTACCATACAAGTTTCAAATAGAAGTTATACAGCCAGCAAAAGCCTGCTGATTGGCTGACACCTGGCTCTAGGAATGGCATTCCACAGAGACCCAGGCAGAATCACACACCCCACACCTAAGGGCAGCAACTTCAGTATTGCTTAGCATCAGTAATCAGAACACTAGGGCATAAGGATTATCTTTACTACTTGGGAACTGCATGACTTTGGGAAAAAAATCACTTAAACCTTCTAGACTTTAGCTGTTAAAGGCTAAGATCATATGCCTTGATTTTCCCCAGATGACCTAAAGAAACATGTCGTCCCCCTTCTTCCCTCCAAGTAATCCACAGCCCCCTGTTGCTCATAAGAGAGCTTGTTGGAGCCAAAGACCTTCCAGGATTCTAGACAAAAGGTCAAGTGCAGGAACCCACAGTGCCACATCATGTGCCCTTCCTCCGGAGCTCCCCTTGCTCCCACCTGGTGCTCTCTTCTCAAGTGCACTTGAAGCAACATCCCCTCATCCTTATCTGTGTGCCAGTGCCTCCATACTCCTCCCTATCCTCTCTGAGGCCATGAACTTCCTCTTGGATCCTCTTACCTGTATCAGGCACCCATCATGCTGTACACATGTGCATCCCTGGCTGGGCACTTCCCTCTTCTGGAGGCTCTCTGAAAAGGCAGCCATGGGTCCATAGACATGCTCGGGGAGCCTGGGCATAAGAGGAGTTCAATCAGTCCTTGGGGACTGAGATCTGAAATTGAGGCCTTTGGTCATTTCCTGTACCCTGTGACCCAGAACTTGGAATTCTGGAGTAGTCAGAATTGCCCATTTTCTATTCTACTTGTTCATTTCAGATGGCAGCAAGACAGGCAGAGCTGGAACCAGACCCAAGCCTTTCTAATTGATGATGGGGCTTCTTGTTCTCTGAAAAAAAAAAATTAAAAAAGGAAAACAGTTGAACAAAGTCCTCTCAACAATGATCTTTGGTGCAGCTTTTGTGAGAAGCTATTTCTTTTTATTTTTCTCCTCTCTTGACTCCTAGATCAATTTTATAAATGAATTATTTGTTAAGAAAAAAAATAAACAGTACACGACATAAACTGTAATGTGTCACCATGATTTATAGGAAGAGTCCCTTTAGGTAGCCCCACTTTCTCAAGCTATACTGACCCTGTAAGTACCAATGAAGGAGAACATGGGGGCCCCCTTCCCCTTGCCTAAGAGCCATCCCTAAGGACAGGAAGTAGTCAGTGCCTGCACCCAGTATCAGTTGTGTGTCTATTAGCACCCACTTTGGACAGCACAGGAGAGTGTGTTCCACTTATAGGTGATGGAACATCTCAGAGAAGGTCTGTGACTCCCCAAGGTCATCTGGAGAGTGACAGCAGCCCAGAAACCCACATGTACCCTTCAGAATTCAGGCTTGGTGAAGAGCATGGAAGGGCACCCAGCCACCAAAAGGGCTTGCGGGTCTCAATGCAAACTTGCACATCCCCAAACTCCTGCTTCACGGGCTCAGTCAAAACTGAGCAAGGGCTCAGTGTGATACATAGGACAGCTCAAATCAAGGATACCAGAGCAGGAGCAGGCTGGAAGCTCCAGACTCTTTTGTGAGTAGCATGACTTTTCTGAAACAGACCCTGAACAAGGAAGGAGTCAGTCGCCTTCTACAGGAAGATGAAGACACAGTCAAGGCCTGTGTGGGCGGAAACGTCAATGCCTTGAGTTCAGTTTGAACCCACTTTGTCATGTCCTGGGAAGAGCAGCAGAGAGAGTATTGTCAGAGCTGTGGGTGGAGAAGAAAATACTTGAGATTTCAGTGTGATCTCTTTATAATATTGGAGAAGGAATCACTCTGCAGTCAGAGAGAGAAGGTGTAGATTCAGCCCAAGCAACAGAAAGGAGAGAGGCATGGCTCGCACCCACTATGCACACCTGGTCACTCTCCTCCAAAGGACCTCCTGTTATACTGTTCCCAAGTTCAGAGTCCTTCACCCTCAAAGGCCTAACCCCAGTGACACTGGGAAAGCCTAGGGGACACTCAAAGTCAGAGTGAATAGTTCAGTCACGAAGGTATGGAGCAGGTGGTGCTGAGGGGACAGCCAGGCTGCAGGACTAACAGAGGAAAGTGGGGAGGAAGGGAGGTCCAGGCATGAGACTCAGCTCAACCTCTGCCACTGCTCAGGATGGAAAGGGACAACGCATGTGTGTGGCTTTCAGAATTCCAGTGCAAATGTGCATATGTATGTAATATATACATACACACATTTATATTCTCTATATAATATATATACACGATTTTTAATAAAATAATACTTGAGAAACATCTATAAGCCATTTAGTAGAAGGCTTAAAACTGGAAAGGGCTGCAATTAAATAACTAAATGAGATCATGCACCAAAGATATGCTCTGTCTACAAAAAAGTAGCTAAAAACTTTCAAAGTCTTTAGTAGGTTGTGTGTCTATCCATAAATAATATTGTCTATAAAATAAAAATGATGCCATAATAAAGCAACGAATTACAGTAAACCTGAACATAACCTAGAAAACTCAGAATTCTTGAGTAACGTAACCTCACTCAATTTTCCTTTGCAAAATTGACTAAAATAGACACAAGTTAAAGCACAAAATTAACATGTCTTTTCTAATATCCAACATGTTCATTAGGAAGAAAAATCATCCTGCCTACTCCTAAAGCTTGTGTATTTAAATTTATACCCTCATCAGTAAAGTTCCAAATTTTGTCACTCAGGGATTTGTTAAAATTTAATAAATGTCTTAGCTACTAAATATAAAGACGGAAAACTAAACACTGACCCCAATGAGCTTGGCTTGGGGTGTGCCAAAGAGAGAAGAGGAGACATTAAGAAAGGCACTTGAGGGAGTTGGGAATCAGTGAAGGGCAGCTTCTGGGTAGCCAGGGGGGACTCCTGGAAGACACAAGGCAGATTTAATTAATGGCTTTGCAGACACGTCCTGAAATGAAATGCCAACCGATGGCTGTGCTTCATAAGAAGGGCATTCTTTGATTTTGCTCACATAGCCATTTGTTGAAATAGCAAGAAAGCAGAGAAGAATGATCATTGCAGGTCAACCAGAAGTCTAAAGATTGGCACAGAAAGGCATGGTCTGGAAAATGAGATCTCAGGGGCCTGTCCATCTACTCCTTAGTCCCCTATTCTTTTTCTTTTTTCTTTTCTTTTTTTGGTTTGTTTGAACAGCTTTAAAGAGATATAAATTGCATGTGATAAACCTTGCCAACTTAAAGCATGCAAGTCAGCTGATTTTAGTATACTCACAGAATGGTTCAGCCTTGATCTCCATCTATTTTAGAGCATATTTATAACCCCCCTGCTCCAGGAAAAACCCATATCAGTAATTACTTCCCTTTCCTCCAGCAAACCCTCCCCAGCCCTAGGCAAACATTAACCTACTTTCTGGCTCTGTGGATTTCCTGATTCTGGACATTTCATAAAAATAGAATCATACAATATGCAGTCCTTTGTGACTGCCTTCATTCATTCAGCATGTTTGGAAGGTTGATGCATGTTGTAGCATGTAGTAGAACTTCATTCCTTTTTCTGAGCATGGTGACACAAACCTGTAAGTCTAGCAATTCTGGAGGCTGAGGCAGAAGGACCACAAGTTTGTGGCCAGTCTTACAACTTAGCTATACCTTGTCTCAAAATGAAAAATAAATAAATAAAAAGGTCTGGGGATGTTGCTCAATGGTAGAACACTCCTGCACCACAAAAAAACTTAAGAGTAAACAGAACTTCATTGCTTTTTATGACTGATTAATATTCCATTATGTGTATAAACCAAAATATATTTATCCATCAGTTGATGTACATTTGAGTTGCTTCCACTTTCTGGCTATGATGAATAAAGCTGCCACAGGGAATTCATGAACAGGTTTTTTTTTTTTTTTTTTTTTAAATGTAAAAATTTCTCATTTATGTGGGGTAAGGACCTTGCAGTGGAATTTCTGGGTCATACGGGCAACTCCATCTTTACCTTTCTGAGAACTGCCCAAGTGTTTTCCACAGGGGCTGCACCCTTTTACATTATTATCAGAAATGCACAAAAGTTACTATTTCTCTTCATACTTTCAAGTACTTGTTATTTTCCATTTTTTAAAAAATTATAATCTGTCGGGATCTGCCTCATAGGAGATGAGTACGTACCCTTGGCCTTGAGCGATGGAGGTATGGAAATGGCTTCTGCGGCATGCAAAGTAGGTGAGTCTCACCCTGGGCAGGGGAATGAAACTCTGGGAGTGACATCACCCAGAGAGACTTGGCTACACCCCCCCTGAATTCCAATCCCTTGCCTCCTTTGGGTAGAACTTTCTAGAGTGTCTTCCTAATAGGGTTTCAGGTGTGCTCACTTGCTCTCTTTCCAATAGACCCTTAAGGTGGGGAGCCATCCCTGATTCCTGCAAGCAAAGGTGTTTCTGAGTGTTTGTGTGCTTCCTTCGCTATTTTCTTAGTTATTGATGTAGCCAGCTCTTGTGAACCCAGCTCAGGTGGCCAGCCCGGCTAGCTGGAGATAATAATCACACTAGTGTGTGGGAAGTGGTTCCTTACTGTGGTTTTGATTGACATTTCCTTGATAAACAATAACTGTGAGCGTCTTTTCACATGCCTGCTTGCCATTATGTATCTTCTTTGAAGAAACGTCAATTTCTTTGTTGATTTTTAAATTGAGTGTTTTTGCCTTTTTGGTTATTGAATTGTATATGTTCTTTATACGTTCTGAATATCAACCTCTTATAAGATGAAATATAAAGGTATTTTCTCCCACTCTGTAGGTTGTCTTCTCCCCCAAGTTTTATAGTTTTACCTCTTTTACTTGACTTTCTGATCCACTTTGAGTTAATTTTTTGAGTACAATGTGAAGCAGTCTAACTTCATTCTTTCAATGTAGATATCACATTATCCCAGGATCATTTGTTATAAACACCATTATTTTCCCACATTAAATTGTTAGCATCCTTGTCAAAAATCAGTTGACCATAAATGTAATGTTTTATTTCTGACCTCTCAGTATATTTTGTAGATCTATATGTTTAGCCTTATGCCATTCCACACTGCTTTGATGATCATAGTTTGGCAGTAAATTTTTAAATTGAGAGGCATCCTTTCTGTTCTTTTTCAAGATTTTTTTGGCTATTCTGTGTCCTTATAATTCATATGAATTTTAATATCACCTCATCAACTTTTGCAAAATAAAACAAGGAAGAGAAAACAAAAAGTAAAAATTTTAATAGGCAGAAAATTTAATAGGAATTTTAATAAGCATTGAATTGGTTTTATAGAACACTTTGGGAAGTATTGCCACCTAAACTATATTAAGTCGTTCTGATCCATTAACATGAGATATCTTTCCACATATGTATATTTTCTTTCATTGCTTTCAACAGTGTAATTTTTAATGTATAAGTCCTGAATTTCTTTCGTTTAATCCAATATTAAGTATTTTATTCTTTTTTCAGGTTGTAGGAAATTAAATTTTATTCTTAATTTCAGTTTTGGATTGCCATTACTAGTACATAGAAATGAAATTGATTTTTTCCAAATGTTTATTGTGGTGAAATATATATAACATAAATTATTTAATTTTTACCATCATAATTATTTACCATCATAATTATTTAAGTGCACAGTAAAGTGACATGAAATACATTTACACTGATGCCCTTTACTTATTATCATTCATTTTTTGTATATTTTCATCTTGTAAAACTGAAAATGTATACCCATTAAACAGTTACTGCCCCTGCTCTGACCCCTGCTAACTACCATTTCACTATCTGTCTCTATAATTTTATCTATTCTAGGTGCCTTCTACAAATGAAATCATGGTATATTTGTCTTTTGGTGACTTGCTTATTTTTTTAGCATAGTGTCATCAACGTTTATCCATGTTAGCATATGATGGAATTTCCTTTGTAAGGCAGGATAATATCCCATCATATAAACATATCAAATTTCTCTTCTTTGTCCATCTATCAATGGACATTTGATCTGTTTTCATATTTTAGCTATTGTTAATAATGCTTCAATGAACTTGAATACAAAAATAAATACCTCTTTCACACTCTGTTTTCAATCATTTTGCATATACCCAGAAGTAGAATTGCTAAATCATATGGTAATTCTATGCTTCCTTTTTTTTTGTTGAGAATCTACCATACATTTTTTCCACAGTAAACTTATCATTTTACATTCCCACCAACACAAGGGTCCCTTCTTTTTTCTTCAAATCCTCTCCAATACTTTGTATTTTCTGAGATTTTGTTTTTAAATATTTATTTTAATGGTTATAAAGTGGTGTCCCAAACAATATCCACATGCAAAAAAATTAAGTTGGATACTTCCTTAACACCATATACAAAAATTAAAGTAGGCTGGAGAACTAATTGCAATACTTAAAAGTATAAAACTCTTTTTAAAAAAAACAGTACAAGCCAGGCGCAGTGGCGCACGCCTCTAATCCCAGCAATTCAGGAGGCTGAGGCAGTAGGATCTGCATTCAGCAATGGCGAAGCACCAACCAATTCATTGAGACCCTGTCTCTAAATAAAATACAAAAAAGGGCTAGGGATGTGGCCCAGTGGTTGAGTGCCCCTGGGTTCAATCCCTGGTACCAAAAAAAAAAAAGTACAAAATCTTCACATTATATTCAACAAAGATTTCTTGGGTATGACACAAAAACACAGTGGCAAAATAAAAAGTAGACAAATTGTACTTTGTGAAAGATATTTGAATCAAAAACAATATCAATACATGAGGAAACATTTGCAAACCATGTATCTGATGAGGAATTAGTATCTATAATGTGTATGGAAGCCCTGAAAATCCACAGCAAATAAATAAACAATTCAAAAATGGACAAAAGGCTTGAATAGACATTTGTTCAATTATACAAAGGGCCAAGAAGTGCATGAAAAGATACTCAACATCACCAAGAATCAGGGAAATGCAAATCAGAAGTGCAATTGAGTTTTGCATGTTGAACTTCTATCCTACAAATTTTCCAAATTTCTTTATTAGTTCTGTGGGATTTTTAGCGGAATCTTTAGGCTTTTCTACATACAAGATCATGTCGTATGTGAATAAAGACAGCTTTACTTCTTTATTTTCCAATCAGGACCACCTGTATTTCTTTTTACACCCCCCACTACCAATGCCCTGTCTACACTGGAGTAATTTTCCTCCAATGTTCACTGTAAAGCTTAATATTGATATCATTATAGAGGAGAGATACTCAATGAAAATTTGTTATTTATTGCAGAGCATTATTGAAAAGTGTACTTGGAGTAAGAAACAAGAAATTGAAAACTGATCATCACCCTGAGCTATTCCTCTAGGTGGTAAAATAAAACATTGATATTTGAAGAACTGCTAAAGTTTTCTTATCTTTTATATATTTTAATTTTCATGACCTTGAAACAATAGGCATTCAAATGGAAGCAGAGAAACTGCAGTCATTGGTCCCAAACCATGCACATATTGAAGGATGGGAGCTCTCACTCCCTTGGACTCCACTGAGATTTAAATGTGTGCTTTTACCATTGTATCACATTGTCTTAAGTCAATATTTGCTACAAAGACTGATTAATTATGAAGGGGTCCAGAATAGGAGAGGAAAGAAGTAGAAATGCTTCCCCAAAACTTATAACAAAGGGATGAGACGCCCAATGGCTTCTATGCCAACAAGAATTTTAGTTGTCATTGTCACAAATAAAAGCAATTTATTGGCTGTAGTAAGAGTCATTGTGTTTTACTATTATAACCAGTGGAATATAACTTAGAGGGCTTATTCTGTATCATACTGAGTTTCTCATTTAGAGCAAAATTTATTGGGACTTCTAACAAAAACAGATGGAAAACTCTTCACTCTTAAATGCTATGGTGAGAAAATACAAAGGTAATATTACATAAATGAATGCTCAGTCTCATGAAAGAATGTAACCTGCACAAATAGAAGCATAACTACCCAAGAGTCTCTTCTTTGAATTTTTCAGTTTATAAACACAGCAACTGCAAGAAAATATGCTCTTCCACAATCTTCTAGAGAATTTCAGAGAAATGACAGGTTGTGAGTTCTTATAACTTTATGTGTTCTTTGCATCCAGTTCTAAATTTTAAATCCATAGCAGAAGAAAGACCTAGTCACATGTATATAATACTATATGTGACCCAAATGGCTTCAGATGGTGGCCAGAGTACAAAAATTAGAGGCATCTCTCCTGCCTGGGAAGCTGGACTCCTGTTTTCATAAGTTTTAAACACATCACTCAGATATTTGCCCCCTGTTTTAGTCAGCTTTTTCACTGCTGTGACCAAAAGATTTGATAAGAACAATGTTAAAGGAAGAAAATTTTATATACACTCATGGTTTTAAAGGTCTCAGTCCATAAATGGCCAACTTCATTCCTTAGGATCCGAATGAGGCAGAATATCATGGCAGAAGTGTACAGCAGAGGAAAGCAACTGGGGACATGTCACCATAAAGCAGAGTAAGCCTCCATTCATGGGAACAAAGTATATCCTCCAAAGATGCTCCCCATGACCTACCTCTTCCAGCCACATCCTTCCCACCTACAGTTACCTCCCAGTTAATCCCTACCAGTGCATTCATTCATCCGATTTGGTTAAATCTCTCGTCATCCATCATTTCACCTCAACTTTCTTGCATTATCTCACACATGAGCTTTTGGAAGAACCTCATATCTAAATCATAACACCCCAGACCTGGAATAACCAACCCTCTATTGCACTGCAACTTCATGAACTAATGACTACTTGCTTTAAACCCATCAATTAAAGTGCCCAATGGAGAAACCTATTTGAATAAAAATAAGATTCAATAAAGGTATTGGTCTATTGTCTCCCTTTCCATTCTTTTTCTCTGTCTCTGTGGCCAGTCTCTCCGCCCTCCCTCCACTCCCACTCCCGTGTTCCTTGATCTCCTTGTGTGGTCTCCAGGTATGCTACATATCACCCAGCATTTGCAAATACTAAACACTACTCAACTTTCACCCTATTATTGTGTCATAGAAGCCCTCCCTGTAGTCCAATCCATGATCATGGGGCTTTCCCCAGGGAGACTGAGGCAGATAGATCCTCAGCCAATGCCATTATATCTAGTCCTCTGGAGGCTGCTGGGAATGTAGCTACCCGCTAAACTGATAGAGAAACAAGAAGTATTTTTTTAAATTAAAAAATAAAATAAATCATAGCACTAATACCTGAATGACTTCTTGGTTCGGGTTATTTACTGGCAACTATAGATCATATGTCAGATTCCAGTGGGTCAGAAGAGAAATTATAGCCCTACCACCTCACAAGTTGTCTTTTTCTCTGCAAATAAAGAGTTTCATCCATCTAATAAAACGTGTATTGAGCAGGTAAAATGCACAAGGCTTTGGAAGAAACTGAGGACTCTAAGTTGAGTGAGAAATCCTGAGCTCAAGGGCATCAGTTAAATACTTAGCGGGGCATGCTAAATGGCTTACCATGTAAGCCTAAGGAAGGACATTTTTGATCACTTAGAAAATCTCAATTAGCTATTGTTCCAAAGAGGAAAATAGACTTAGGACCAATGTGGGCAGAGTGACCCACGCTTCTACAGCTGATTGAATTAACCCACCCAGCACCTGACTGGGGTTCTAGTAGATGTCTCTTCCCCCTTTCTCCCTCTACCACCCGCAACTGGAAAATCTCAGAATAGCCCAATTTGAGATTAAATATTAAGCACATTTATTATAAGCATAATGGATTGTGCCACCTTGGCTCTGCTAGGATCTTTTTCTCAGGAAATCACAGGCCAGGGAGTGAGGGGTTGTGGAGGAAATCCCATGGCTGAGGCTGTATTCAGGGGTAGGGCACTTGCCTAGCATGCATGAGGCCCTGGGTCCAAGTCCAGCCCATAGAGGTGTGGGAGGAGGACCTGAAGGGACACACTCACAGACACTGAGAGGACCCTGACCCTCATCTGAGGAGAACAGTTTCACTAATAATATACCACTTGAAACTTGGGTATCAAACACTATTCTTGAATGAATACTGCAAGAAGTGATTAAAATGAATGAATTGGAGAAGCTCTTAATCACATGTATGTTCTTAATAACAAGTATAATTAAATAAAGTAACACTAAGGCATTATTAAATAGTATCTCCTAATTGTATTCTCCAAAGAGACAAGAAGCTGACACTACTAACAGAGTGCTCCCTATAGGTCCAGGACCGTAGTAGCATACTTTCAATAAATTATCCTATCTAATTGAATCTTCACAACACAGCAATCTATGCATATGGGATTGTTATTCCATTTTTATGATTGATGGAGGATAATGGGAGGGACTGAGACTCACAGGGGGCAGGTTATAAGTTTATTAGTTGAAGCAGACTTGAACCTCAAACCTGGTCTCACTTGGGTTGGGATGGTGGCTCAGCAGTAGAGCACTTGCCTAGCACGGGAGGGACCCAGGTTCGATCCTCAGCACCACGTAAAAGTAAAAGGGCATTGTGTTGTATCCATCTACAACTAAAAAATAAATATATTTTTTTAAAAAGCTAGAATATGGTATAAAAAAATTGGTCTCACCAATTGAACTCAGTCTTCTCTGTTTTTGCTGCAGAATTTTCTCAATTACATTATACTTCCTGGTGGGGATCTGACAGGCATCTATGCGTTCATAATTCAGCCTTCACGTAATTAAGAATTCTTTACTTAACTAGGTTAAATGTATCTTCTTTACATCCCAGCCAGCCTCCAGACTACATTACCTGCTCCTTGAATACCACCTGTAACCTCAGCAAGGAGGTTGGTGTGGGAGGTGGAAGGTCACGATCATTGGTCTGGAAGGGAAGAATAACTGGGGCCTCTTGTAACCCACTCAGCCACTCAGAGGCTGATGATGATAGTGGTCTTCCCATTTCACAGGCCTCTGGGAGGATTTTAGACCAAGGACTCTTCAGAGGAAGAGGCAACTATATAGTACATGATCAATTAATACCTGTTAAGTATGGTGCAGTAGTGCACACCTGAAATCCCAGTGACTTGGGAGTTGATGCAGGAGGATTGCAAGTTCAAGGCCAGCCTCAGCATCTTAGTGACATCTGCAGCAACTTAGTCTGCAACTTAGTCCCTGTCTCAAAATAAAATATAAAAAGGTCTGGAGATGTATCTCCATGGTAAAGGGCCCCTGGGTTTAATCCTCAGTACCAAAATTTAAATAAAATAAGGTTCTTTTAAAACACAGTGCAGTAAAGTAGATTTCATGGGTGTGTCGTTTAAATTTGACATGTGTTACTTATTCATATAAACACCATAATCAGAATATGGAACAGATCCACCCCATCTCCTTGACATCACACTCTCTTTCCTAAACACTTGTCCTAAACACTGATATATGCTCTTTCACTGTCGCCTTATCTTTCTGAAAATGTCACATAAATGGAATAATACAACATGCCACTTTCTGAGACAGGTTGATTTTCCCCAGTGTGATGTCTCTGAAAGCAACTCCAGGTATTTTGCTCATCAGTGATTTATTTCTTAGTATTGCTGTGTAGTATTCCATTGTATGAATGTGCTGCCATTCACCCCGTCACCAGATGAAGAGCAGGTGAATTGTTTTCAACTACTAAATTTATGAGTAGAGTTGTCATAAAATTTCTATGTAGTTTTCTGTATGAACATCAGTTAGTTCGCTAGGGTACGTACCTTAGAGTGTGATTGTTTGTGCCATATGACAAATAGAGTTGTTCTTCAGTATCCATGTGGAATTAGTTCCAGGACCCCTAAGGATACCAAACGCATCCATGTTCAAGACCCTTATGTAAAATTACATAGTATTTGCATATAACTTGCACATCCTCCTATATACTTTAAACTATCTCTGGATTACTTATAATAATGAATACAATGTAAATGCAATGCAAATAGATGTTATACTGTATTGTTTAGGGAATGGTGACAAGGAAAAAAGTCTGTGTGTGTCCAGAAAAGATGCAAATTTTGTAAATATTTTCAACCCACAGTTGGTTAAATCCATGAATATGGAAGCCATGTGGAATATAGAGGGCCAGTTGTATAATGTTCAACGTCATAAGAAATTGCCATATTTTTACAGAGTGACCTTACATTTTCAACAGCAATAGTTCCATAATTCTGTTGATCTGCATCCTCTCCAGCACTCAATGTAGTCAGTATTCTTTTAAAATTTTAGCCATTATGGTAGGTATATAGTGGTACCTCCTTGTGGTTATATGTGGCATTTCTAGAATGGCTAAGGATATTGAACATATTTTTAAGTATTTATTTCCTAGTTGCATATACACTTTGATGAAGTGTCTTCTCAGGTCTTTTGCCCACTTTTTAATTCAATAGTTTGTTTTCTTTTAATTGAATTTTGAGATCTCTTCATATATTCTGAATATAACCCCTGGTCCATGTAATACACAGTATTTTTCCCAGTCTATAGTCTATCTTTTAATTCTACTGTTTCTTCTGCCAAAAAGGAGCTATTTTTTTTTGTTTTGATGAATTCCAGTTTATTTAACTTATTTTTTAATAGATCATACTTTTGGGATCATGTATAAAAATTCACTGCCAGTCAAGAAGTTTTATTACTATGTGTCTTCTAAAAGTTTATAATTTTAAGTTATATACTTAAATTATAATCTATTTTGAGTGACATTTTTATAATATTTAAGATTCAGATCAAAGTTCCTTTTTGATTGAATCTTTTTTTTTTCTTTTTGGCATATCAGTGTTCAATTGCTCAAAAAACATTTGTTGAGAAAATTGTCCTTTTCCTGTTCTTTTTGTGCACTTTTTATTAAACAGCAATTGGATGGGTCTATGTAGATTCTGGGTTGTTCTTTTGATCCATCTGTTTATTCATTTGGAAATAACTGACTCTAGTATAATAAGCCTTAAAATTAGGAGGTGTGATTCTTCCAAATTTGTTTTTCTGCTTCAAAATTACCTTGATTATTCTAGTTTCTTTACTTTTCCTTTTATATTTTATAATTTGATGGCCTAGGACTATTTTTAAAAATCCAGCCATGGATTTTTAATCTATAAATTACATTTAATCTATAAACCAATTCAGGGAAAACTTGTGTCTTTATAGTGTTGAGTCTTCTTATTCATGAATATATTATCTCTTGTTTAGAAATCAAAGATTTTTCACCAACATTTGGCAGTTACCCACATTTATATTTCATTCATGTTTGGTTAGATGTATATTTGCGTTTCTCATTTATCAGAGGCATTATAATGATATTATTGTTTAAATTTGAATTGCTGTGACTCATTTAAGTGTTTGATGGACATCTTTAGTAAAATTATATGAACCTGAAAATTACAGACATTGGAATGTTTTCAACCTGAAGTTTAGCACCATTTCAGTTGCCTGTTTAGTCTCAGGTGACTTTTGGTAGTTTGGTTTTTTTTAAGTAATTTGTCTCTTTCATCTAAGTTATAGAATTTATGTGCCTAGTTGTTAATAGTATCTCTTTTTATCCTACTAATGTCTGTAGATTCTATAGTGATATTCTCTCATTCTTGATTGTTATAACTTATATTTTCTCCTTTTTTATCACTTTTCAAGGTACATCTACTTTATAAGAAACAACATTTGTATTTGTTAATTATTTTCAATTTTCAGTTTCATTGGCTTCTGCTCTCAAGTTTCTTACTTTCTCTCTTATGCTTGCTTTGAATTTGTTTCACTTGTCTTTTCTAGTTCATTGATCTATAACTTTAGATGCTTAGATTCTTGAATATTTTGTGTCATTTCAAATATAAACTCTAATTGTATAAATATTCATAAATATTCACCCAAGCACTATGTTTCCTACCTCTTTCAAATATTGATGCTTTATTTACATTTTTGCCATTTCAAAACATTTTCTAATGTCCCTTGAGACTTCCTTCCTAATAAATGGATTATTTATAAGATCATTGTTTAATTTTCAAGTGGTAAAAGATGTTGCTCTTAATGTTATGTTATTGATCTTAAAGCCTAATTTCACTTTGGTCAGTATGACTTCAGATTTATTTTATTTTATTTTATTTTACTTTATGACTAAGATGTGTTTTGTTTTTACAAATATCATGTGTACTCTAAAAGAATGTGTACTCCACTATGGATTCTGGATTCTGTCAATGTAGTTTAATTCGTTGATGATAATGTTGTTGTAAAATCCATTATATACTTTTTGATTTTCCTTCCTTTTCTTTTAAAAATTTTTTATACTGGAATTTAACCCAGGAGATTGATCTCCATTCCCAGTTATTTTTATATTTTATTTTGTGATAGGGTCTAACTCAGCTGCTGAGGCTGCCCTGGAACTTGTCATTCTCCTGCCTCAGCGTCCTGAGTTGCTAGGATTTCAGGTTTATGCCACCATGTCCAACTTATTTTCTGATTTTCTATATCAATGTTTATATTGAGAAATGGATATGAAAGTTTGTGGGTTTTGTCTACTTTTCATTATATTTCTTTCAGCTTTTGCTTTGTGTATTTTTCTGCTTTATTTTTAGGTGCCACATACATTTAGGATTGTCATGTCTTCTTGGTGACATGTTAACCCTTTAATAATTTTATAACATCCCTCTCCATAGCTCTTTTAAAAAGCTTCTTTGCAGTGAAAATCTAATTTGTCTGCTACTGAAATACCCATTGCTGCTTTCATTTGGTTAGTGTTTGCTAAGTATTTATTTTTCCATCCCTTTACCTTTATAAAATTGTGGCAAATGTACATAAGGTAAAATATACCATCTTAAAACATTTTTAACTGTACACTTCAATGATATAACATATGTTTGCACTAGTGTTTAACTATCACAATCATCCATGTTCAGAATTTCTTTATTTTCTTACACGGAAACACTATATATACAACGGGTAAAATCTCTCCATTTCATACTTTTCCGGTCTTTAGCAACTATAATTCTATTTTTTAAAAAGCCATATATTTTATTTTATTTTTTATCTTTTTAAAAACTGTATTTATTTATTTTAATTAGGTATATATGACAGCAGAATGCATTTTGATTCATTGTACACAATTGCAGCACAATTTTTCATTTCTCTGATTGTACACAATGTAGCATCACACCATATATGCAGTCATACATGTACCTGGAGTAATGATGTCTATCTCATTCCACCATCATTCCTGCCCCCATGCTCCCTTCTCTTCCCAGTATGCTGAGTTTAAATCTTTTGGGTATCCAGTGAGGAGTGGGATAGCTGGATCAAATGATGGTTCCATTACAAGTTTTCCAAGGATTCTCCATACTGCTTTCCACATTGGCTGCACCAATTTATAGTCCTACCAGCAATGAATGAGTGTGCCTTTTCACCTACATCCTCGCCAACACTTATTGTTGTTTGTATTTTTGATAGCTGCCATTCTGACTGACATGAGATGAAATCTTGGAGTAGTTTTGATTTGCATTTCTCTAATTGCTAGAGATGTTGAAATTTTTTTCATATATTTGTTGATCAGTTGTATATCTTCTTCTGAGAAGTGTCTATTCAGCTCCTTAGCCCATTTATTGACTCGGTTGTTTGTTGTTTTGATGTTAAGTTTTTTGAGTTCTTTGTATATCCTGGAGATTAGCGCTCTATCTGACATGCGTGCAGCAAAGCTTTGTTCTCAAAATGTAGGCTCTCTCTTCACCTCATTGATTGTTTCTTTTGCGGAGAAGAAGCTGTTTAGGTTGACTCCATCCCATTTATTAATTCCTGATTTTATTTCTTGTGCTTTGGAAGTCATGTTAAGGAAGTTGGGGTCTAATCCTATGTGACAAAGACTTGGGCCTACTTTTTCCTCTATTAGGCACAGGATCTATGGTCTAATTCCTAGGTCCTTGATCCACTTTAAGTTGAGTTTTGGGCATGGTGAAAGATAGGGGTTTAGTTTATTTTGCTGCATGTGGATTTCCAGTTCTACTAGCACCAATTGTTGCTGAAGAGGCTATTTTTTCTCCAATGTATGTTTTTGGCACCTTTGCCTAGTATGAGATAACTGTATTTTTGTGGGTTTGTTTCTGTGTCTTCTATTCTGTACCATTGTTCAACATGTCTATTTTTATGCCAATACCATGCTGGTTTTGTTACTATAGCTTTGTAGTATAGTTTAAGCTCTGGTATTGAGATGCCTCCTACTTCACTCTTCTTTCTAAGGATTGCTTTATCTATTTTGGGTCCCTTATTTTTCCAAATGAATTTCATGATGTTTTTTTTCTATTTCTATAAGGAATGATGTTGGGGTTTTAATTGGAATCTCATTGACTCTGTATAGTGCTTTGGGTAGCATGACCATTTTGACAATATTAATTCTGCCTATCCAAGAGCATGGGAGAGCTTTCCATCTTCTAAGGTCTTCTTCAATTTCTTTCCTTAGTGTTCTATAGTTTTTATTGTATAGGTCTTTCACATCTTTTTTTAAAGTTGACTCCTAAGTATTTTTTTTTTGAGGCTATTGTGAATGGGGTAATTTTCCTAATTTCTCTTTCAGAGGATTAATCACTGAGGTATAGAAATACATTTGATTCATGGATATTGATTTTTTATCCTGCTCCTTTGCCAAATTCATTTATTAGTTCTAGAAGTTTTCTGGTGGAGTTTTTTTGTATTCTCCAATATAGAATCATGTCATCAGCAAATAATGACAGTTTGAGTTCTTCTTTTCCTATTCATATCACTTTAACTTCTTTTGTCTGTCTAATTACTCTGGCTAGAGTTTCAAGGATGATGTTTAATGGAATTGGTAAAAGAGGGCATCCCTGTCTTGCTCAAGTTTTTAGAGGGATGCTTCTAATGTGTCTCCATTCAGAATGATGTTGGCCTTGGGTTTAGCATAGAGAACTTTTATAATGCTGAGATATGTTCCTACTATCCCTAGTTTTCTAGTGTTTTGAATATGAAAGGGTGCTGTATTTTGTCAAATGCTTTCTCTGTATCAATTGATATAATCATATTATTCTTATATTTAAGTTTATTAATATGATGAGTTATATTTGTTGATTTCTGTATGTTGAAACAACCTTGCATCCCTGGAATGAACTCCACTTGATCACGGTGGACAATTTTTTAAATATGTTTTTGTATGCAATTTACCAGTATTTTATTGAGAATTATTGCACCTATATTCACCAGGGATATTGGTCTGAAATTTTCCTTCCCTGATTTGTCTCTGCCTGGTTTTGGTATCAGGATATAGTAGCTTCATAGAATGAGTTTGAAGAGTTCCTTCCTTTTCTATTTCATGGAATATTGTGAGGAGTGTTGGTATTAGTTTTTCTTTGTAGGTCTTGTAGAACTCACCTATGAATCTGTCTGGTGCTGGGCTTTTCTTGGTTGGGAGGCTTTCGATGGCATCTTCTATTTCCTTGCTTGAAATTGATCTGTTTAAATTGTGTATGTCCTCTTAAAATCTCAGTTTGGGCTGATTGTATGCCTCTAGAAATTTGTTGGTGTCTTCTAGGTTTTCTATTTTACTGGAGTATAAATTTTCAAATAGTTTCTAATTGTCTTATGCTTTTCAATAGTGTCTCTTATGCTAGTCCCTCCTTCATCACAAATTTTAGTAATTTGAGTTTTCTCTCTTCTTCTTTTTGTTAGGGTGTCTAAGGATTTGTCAATTTTATTTATTTTTCCAAATAACCGTATTTTTGTTTTGTCAATTTTTTGAATTGTTTCTTTTGTCTCAATTTCATTGATTTCCACCCTGATTTTAATTATTTCCTGCCTCCTACTACTTTTGGTTAGTTTGTTCTTTTTCTAGGGATTTGAGATATAATGTCAGATCGTTTTTTGTTGACTTTTCATTCTTTTAATGAATGAGCTTAATGCAATGAACATTCCTCTTAGCACTGCCTTCATAGTGTCCCAGAGATTTTGATATCTTGTATTGGAGTTTTCATTTACCTCAAAGACTATTTTTATCTCCTCTGTGATGTCTTCTGTTATCCATGTGTCATTCAACAGTGTATTGTTTAATCTCCAGGTGTTAGAGTAGCTTCTATTTTTTTTTTTTACTTTACCATTGATTTCTGATTTCATTTCATTATGTTCAGATAGAATGCATGGTGGTATCTCTATTTTTTTTGTATTTGTTAAGAGTTGCTTTGTGGCATAAATATGATCTATTTTGGAGAAGGATTCATGTGCTACTGAGAAGAAAGTGTATTCGCTTGTTGATGGATGGAACATTCTATACATGTCTGATAAGTCTAAATTATTGATTGTATTATTGAGTTCTATAGTTTCTTTGTTTAGTTTTTGTTTGGAAGATCTATCCAGTGGTGAGAGAGGTGTGCCAGTATTATTGTGTTGTGGTCTATTTGGTTCTTGTAGTTGAGAACGGTTTGTTTGACATACATAGATGTCCCATTATTTGGGGCATAAATATTTATGATTGCTATGTCTTGTTGATGTATGATTCCCTTAAGCAGTATGAAATGTTCTTCTTTATCCCTTTTCACTAGCTTTGGTTTAAAATCCACTTTATCTGATATAAAGATGGAAATCCCTGCTTGTTTCCACTGTCCATATGAGTATGTTTTTTCCTACCCTTTCACCTTTGGTCTATAGATGTCTTTTCCTATGAGATGAGTGTCTTGAAGGCAGAATATTTTTGGTTCTTTTATTTTTTTTAATCCAGTCTTTCCATCTGTGTCTTTTAGTTGATGAGTTTAGTCCATTCACATTCAGGGTTATTATTGAAATATGACTTATATTCCTGGACATGTTGATTTATTTTTGGTTTTAAACTTAACTTAATTTCTCCTCTGATTGGACTTTCTTTCCTATAGTGTAGTTCCTCCTTTGCTGATTTTCATTTCCTCCTAATGGAATATTTTGCTGAGAATGCTCTATAGTACAGGCTTTCCTGCTGTAAATTCTTTTAGCTTTTGTTTATCGTGAATGGTTTTATTTTTGCTGAATATAAGATTCTTGGTTGGCATCTATTTTCTTTCAGAGCTTGGTATAAGTTGTTCCATGATCTCCTGGCTTTGGGGGTCTGGGTTAAAAAAATCTGCTGAGATATGAATTGGTCTCCCCTATTTGTGATCTGATTAATTTCTCTTGTGACCTTTAAGATTCTATTCTCATTCTGTATGCTAAGCATTTTTATTATAATGTGTCTTGGTGTAGATCTGTTGTAATTTTGTACATTTGCTGTCCTGTAAGCCTCTTGTATTTGATTTTCCAATTGATTCTTTATGTTTGGGAAATTTTCTGATATTATTTCATTGAAGAGATTGTTCATTACTTTGATTTGAATCTCTGTACCTTCGTCTATCTCAATAGTTAGATTTGGTCTTTTGATGCTGTCCCACAATTTCTTGGATATTCTGTTCATGGTTTCTTACCATCTTCACTGTGTGGTCAACTTTATTTTTGAGATTGTATATTTTGTCTTTATTATCTGAATTTCTCTCTTCCGAGTAATCTAGTCTGTTGGTGATGCTGTCTACTGAGTTTTTATTTGATTTATTGATTTCAAAGATTTCTGATTTTTTTTCCCCAGAATTTCTATCTCTTTCTTGAAGTAATCTTTTGCTACCTGTATTTGCTCCCTTATCTCTTTGTTGGAGTGGTCAATTTTTGCCTGTATTTGCTCACTTAGGTCATTCTTTAATTCGCAGATCATTTTAATTATGTACACTCTGGACAACTTCTCTGACATTTCATCAACTTCGCTGTCCATGGATTCTATTACTGTAGTATCTTGGTTTGTTTGAGGCACTTTCTTCCCTTGTTTTTCTCATGTTGTCTGTGCATCTTCTTTTCTTGCAGTGTAGATCTGAGGTATTACAGTTTCTACCCTATGATCTTGTCATGCCCCTGAAGATTACCTGTACCTTATCTTGGTGTTGGACTTCCAGTTTCCTGCCGGTGTCCCACAATGGATGCTATTCCATCTAAAAGTGGTGGCGGCAACAGCAGAGGTAACTCAAAATAGCAGTGGGGGTGCCCCAAGATGGATGCAACCACGTTCAGAGATGGAGCTGAAAGGGTGGGACTTACAATGGCTGTGGGCTGCCTGTTTAGACATGTAGCTGCCTCCAGGCCCTGACTGTTGTCCAAGGGTGGAGGCTGGTGCATGGGGAGGGCCATGGGGATGGCTGCAGTGTCGCAAGATGGAGGTGGGCTAGGCCTGGGCTCCAGGGTAGTTTGGCAAATGGTGGGGCAGACCTGGGCCTGACCTGGGCCCAGGCTTCCATATGGGTTGGTGGGGTGGTCCTAGGCCTTGGCCTGGGTCTCCAGTGTGGGTCTGCCAGTCGGTGAGTGGTCCTGGGCCAGGGCCTGGCTGGTCTGTGAGGTGGTCCTGGGCCTGACCTGGTCCTTGGCTCCCACATGGGTCGTCAAGGACTCTTTTGTCTCTACAATTTTGACTACTCTAGAAATCTCATAGGACTAATCACATTATTTCTGTTTTTGTGTCTCTCTTGTTTCACTTGGTGTAATTTCTTTAAGGATCATACATGTTATAGTGTGTCTAAAATTTCTTCCTTTATAAGACTGAATAATGTTTCACTGACTATATATGTCATATTTTGTTTACACATCCCTAATCAGTGGGCATTTGGATTGTCTCCATCTTTGGCTGTTGTAAATAGTGATGCTATGAACATTGTTATGCACATGACTATTCAAGTCTCAGCTTTTAGTTCTTTTGGATACAAGTAAAATTGCTAGATTATATGGTAATTCTACATTTAAATTTTTTAAGGAACCCCAAAACTGTTTTCTACAGTGGCATTACCATTTTACATTTCTACCAGCAAAACACAAGAATTCTAATTTTTTTCCATCATTGCCAACAATTATTAATTTTCTTTTTTTGTAAGAAAATAGTCAACCAAGAGGGTATGGAGTTATATCTCATTGTGGTTTTGTTTGCATTTCCCTGATGATTAGTGATATTTAATATTTTTAAAAAATGTTTGTTGGCAATCTGAACATCTTTGGAGGAAAATCTATTCCTTTTGTTGTTGTTTTTGCCCATTTATTAGAATTGTTGAATTATAGGGTGATTTTGTTTGTTGTAATTTTACCTTTCAATTCTAAAATTTCACTTGCTTCTTTTTAAAAATTTATTTACTGAGGATTTTTGTCTTTTCCTTTGTTGCAAAAGTATTTGTCCTTGCTTGTTGGAGAATATTTTTAACGGTCACTTTACTATCGCAATGCATAGTTTTTCCAACATATATGTCACTTCAATGATAGTTGAGTTTTTTCTGGTTTACTATACATTGAGCAATTTTACTATCCTGGATATTATATATGTTATGCAATGAGATGCTTGGTTCTGTTTAAATTCTATAGAGAGGGACTGGGGATGTGGCTCAAGTGGTAGCGTGCTCACCTGGCATGCTTGCGGCCCAGGTTCGATCCTCAGCACCACATACAAACAAAGATGTTGTGTCCGCCGAAAACTAAAAAATAAATATTAAAAAAAATTCTCTCTCTCTCTCTCTCTCTCTCTCTCTCTCTCTCTTTAAAAAAAAAATCTATAGAGAGAATCGATATCTTATTTTGGTGTGGACTGTGAGTTCCAACCAACCTCTGGTACATTTGTGGTACTTGTAAGAAGGTCTCATATCCCCTTGTGAACATGGGCAAGAGGAATTGTAAATGCTGTTTGCAATGGTCCTACATATGTGCCAGCTCACGGTCAGTCGATTCAGTGGTTAAGTTCACAATCCTGTTTTATCCTTGTTTGGATTATATCTGCATGCAGTCAGCTCAGGAGTCTCCCCCTGGAATTAAACAACTTGATGGCTCCTTGTTCCTGAGCTTCACTATCACTTTTTTGTTCCTTGACTTGCTCAGTTTATTGCCTGGTATTAGTAGTCTACAGTTCCCTCATTGCCTCTCCAGTCTATGACTAAACTCTTGGGAGGGGAGCTCCTCCCACATCCATGGGAGATGCTCTTCCTGCACACTATCAGCTCACCAACTTTACCACCATTTACCAGTTTCCTCTATAACTACTAGGTGTAAGGGACAGAGACTTACAAGAGATCCTCAACTCTGTTGTATATGTCTTGCCAAGAAGGGAGAAGAGGCTAACCTCACTCAATACATTCCAGCTTTACATTTCTTGAGTTCAGGTGTGAATTAACACCCAGTAGCTTTTATCTCCTATTCTAAGAGGAAGTCTGGGCTTGTTTTCCACAACTTGATGAAAACCAGCTCATTCTTAGTTACAGAAATGCCTTTGTTGAGGATTCCCATCCACATTTATGGAATAGACAGGCACACTATTCTTACGAAGATTATGGTGCCTTACCTTTCTGTCTTCTCAACTTAGTTCCTGCAAAAACAGGAACAACCATTTAATCAGGTGTTTATATGCACCAAAGGCTATGTGTGTATATGTAGAGAGAGAGGTTATACTCTCATTTTACTGACACTAAAACTGATTCAGAGTTTGATGGCTGAAAGTCTTAATACTCCCAAGCAGTAGACCTGGGAACCCAACCTGTCTGACAGGTATCAACCATTATGCAATACAGACTGCAGGAGCTATACACAAAGTACTGTTTCCAACATACTCAAGATGAAATTCACAACCTTCAATGCTCAAGACTCCTGAAACTTCTGGGCCCTTGATCCCACAGGGCCTGTTTTTATTCCCTTCCCTGAAAAATTATCTTAAACAGCAAGATTGTCCTAAACAGTGGATTT
This sequence comes from Marmota flaviventris, assembly GCF_047511675.1. Lineage (NCBI taxonomy): Eukaryota > Metazoa > Chordata > Mammalia > Rodentia > Sciuridae > Marmota > Marmota flaviventris. The sequence goes on from NC_092508.1 coordinate 95,563,200, forward strand.
TTCTTCCTGGAGTAAACAATGAATGAAGAAATGAAAGTAATAGCTGGCTGGATTGGAGGATTAAATACATAAGTGGAAGATTAAATTAATTAGGATTATGCTACTTTGGAGCATAGAATTCCAGGGCCCACTAATGTCCAGGCTGGCTCTTTAGCGAGTCTGATATCATCCTCTGATATTGGTAGAGGGAATTGTACAAGATGGCTCAGGATGCATGTGTCAGGACTACCTGTGACCATAACATGTGTTTGTGCTTTTTAGCATCATGTAGGATGTGTGATGAGAAGGAACAACACAGAACAGCACAAAGGTCAGCCTGGATGTCATCACAGTCTCACACACTGACCAGATCTACCAACGCCTACCTTGGGTATAGCTTCATCTCCAGCTTTCCACAAGTAGGTTTCTTAAAGAACAGACTGTATTTCTGCCTGGTCCTATTGCTACCACTACATGCTCACTGCCAGCACTTGTTTGTATGCAGATAAAACCGAAATAGCAATTCTCAAAGAAATTGTCATACTACACATCAATTTTGAAGAGGTGGTGTGGAAGAGGGCCAGGAACCTGACCTACTTTATACTTTCATAAATCTCTCATTCAGTTAGGTAAAAAACTGGGTTATGCCTATTAAGAATCCTGGAGCTGTAAGAAACCCTTAAGATTTATTGTTACCCATATCTGCAAACCTGCCTTGACAGAGGAATAAAACCTAATTGAGACAGGCCAGCCTCTTTTGTTCTGATGTGTTTGGGGGTTACACACATGCATGCATTTTTTTAAAAGCTAGGAAACTGCATCGACTCAAACCCACTAAGGCCCCACTTTGAGCTTTTGCTTCCTTGTCTGCCAGTTCTAAATATTTTCTGCAGAAATGTTTCCTCTCTCACCTCCCATATCCTCATATAAAGTGCAGGGTGAGCTGACCCAGAGAGGAGCCATTCTCCCAGCTTCCCAGGATCTCAACAAGGCAAACCATTAAGAGAATAGCACCTCAGGCATTTGAATTGCACTATAAATATTTTTAGAACTATCCACTACTCGCCTTTCTTTCAGCACACGCAGAGTTTAGAAGAAAAGTATACAGGGCTTAGAAGTTCTTGTTCTGTCTCTATATTAGTGACCATGATTCTACCTAAAATAATAAAATGACTGTCCTTCCTTGAATCCGGCATGAATAGGAAGCCCTGTCTTTCCAGTCAGGCTGATTTCTGTTTGGTTCTTGCAGCAGAGACAAACCCTGAACTCAAAGTTAGGCCCCTCCCAAGCTGCTCTGCAGCCTAAACCAGAGGCTATATCCCCTAGGACTGTGTGTCCTCATCTGTGAAATCAGAAGAATACTGCCTGCCTCCAGAGGTTGCTGAGGATGTGATGGTGGGGGTGTGCTGACTGGCACAGATGGGGCTTAGTGAGCAGTAAATCCCCAAGGATGCAGGTACTGCACATATTCCCAGAACAGTATGACAGTATAGGTAACCTAAAACCAGAATAGAAATTCTTGATTTTATGGCCTCACCCACCTGCAAGTGTTGACCCTTAATAAAGACCTCTGTCCATTCTAGATTGGATTTGTCAGGGTATCTTCTCTGACCCATAAGGCCAGGAAAGGCAAGTGCAATTCATTTTTATTATGAGATTGGAAAAAAAAAAAGGTGTCTAAATACAAATTCTAGCTTAGCAGGAAAACACTCTGTTTGATTAGTGATGTTTTTCACCAGACAATTGAGGGAAGGAATGGAAACCTTATTATAGTTTACTTGTCCTCAAGTGACATGGTGACCTCCTTAAAAGCTAGCACAGGCTTTAGCAATCCTGAAATCTCCAGTTCCCAACAGAAGGACTGGCATGGCAGACATATCAGACACATTTACGGGTGGATGGAACCATCTTCAGGTTGCCGAATCCGGTTATGAGATTCCAGCAGGTGTCTGGCTTGACAGTCCAGACCTGCCAGCATGGGGTATATGATCAGTACCAAGCTGGAAGTTATGAAGGAATTCCCTGGTGAGAGGTAAAAAATGATAGCAGGGATGGGGTAAAATCCCTTAAGAGCAACAGCTAACAACATCAAATTAGGGTAGAAAACAAAAAATTAAATCAAGGTCCAGACTGAAGGCTAGATATCTGAGGACATCTACTCTATGGAAACAGATGCAGGTGCAGACCTGAAAATGAAGGCAGGGGTGTATAAGATCTACTTACCAAATCAGGCATTGCCAAGAATCCTTCAGTCCAGGACATTGATAGGGTCATGTGCCCCTGTGATGCAATGATAGTCTTCTTGCATCCCTCTGCCTCAGAGCCCATGGGAGTGCTCTGGGACCTCTAGGTTATGCATCATTCTCCCCATCAGGACTGTAAGCTCCTGAGGGACAATGTCTCCTTTCTTTTCCTCTCTGTGTTCAAAGGACCAGCAGAGGGTACCAAGTGTGGGTGCTCAAGGAATGATGGGTGGATGGATGGATGGATGGATGGTTGGTTGGATGGATGGATGGATGCTGTAGACATAGAAGAACTATAGTTTCCCTAGTTTTCTGGAAACAGAATGGCCTTTCTATGGACATTAGCACTTCAGACAGACTGACTAAAGTCTGCTCTACAGATAAGCAAACAATAAATAAGACATAAGAGATGGAGGCGTGAGGGGAACTTGTTTCAAAGAACTGGTCTTCACCTCTCACATTTAACCCTCCAACAACCCAGAGAGATGGGAATTATCATTCCTGATTTTCATATGGGATAACTAAGACTTGGAGATAAGTTCATTTTCCTCAAATGATGCATGTGTTGAGATGCAAACCAAATTTTCTCACTCCAGCTCTCTGACCCTTGCCATCATATTACAATGCTTCTGGTTCAAGATAACACCAATCTCTCCTACTTCTTAGACCAAGCATTAGCTGATGTGAGGGGATTATATCTATTTTGTTATGAATGAATCTGGTCTTGTGATTACTTTGGGAAGAAGGGAAAGGAGACGTTCTCTTTATGTCCAGTCTGAGCAGGTAATTATGGAATATTGGTACTCAGGATCTCTTCCTCTGGCTTCTGGATGGGCTCAATCAATGGGAGGTACCTTAAGGGGATCAGAAAGGGATGAGAGAGGTGGCATGGTCACCTGCCAGATATGATCTCTTGTCTTCCTTCCCTCAACCACAGTCCTCATTAGTGAAGCCAGAATTAGACAGGCAGTCAGTATAGACAGGTAAATCAAGTCAAGTTGGATCAAGGAGGCCAATTTTGAGTGAGTCTGGGAAGTTGGAGACTGTCCCCTGAGGGATTCAAATGTTAATTCCTTCAGAGCCCTTCCTCCACCCTATCCAGAACCCGCCCCTGCTCCAACCTGTTGCCAAGGTAACCTATCCCAGGAATTATCCCTCCTTACAGGGAGCTATAAGGTTGTTAATGTGTCCTTGGCTGCATCATCCTGCCCTTCCCCCTTCAGCCCCCTGTTCCCCACCTTTTGGCTACTCACTGAGCATTTCCTAGGCCCAGTCACACACACAGGAAGGACAGAGATAAGGGGAAGAGAGCAAAACAAAGGAATCCTAGGACATATAAAAAAGGGCAGACCACTTTGCTTCTTGGGATACCTGGATACCAGCTATGGCCCCCTTCCCCCTCCCAGGAGAAGTCTATGTTACCCTTTTTTAAATAAACCCTGATTTATATGCTTCTCTAATGTTCAGACTTCAACATGTGAGGAAGCAGAACTCGTCACAGATAACAGGGGTATCATTAGGACTGGCAATCTCATTCCAGTCCTCACCTGTCCTAGGGCTGGGTTGGCTCTTGTTGGTTCCCAAATCTCCGTCAGCCCTGGTTGAGTTCCGTAATCCTCCCTGTAACCATGAAGATCCCCTTTAATAGACTCTCAACCAAACCCTTTGAGGATGATGTTTTAGCCAGCTTTTTTCAGTACTGTGAAAAAAAGACCAGACAAGAACAATTTGAGAGGAGAAAAAGTTTATTTGGCACTCAGAGTTTCAGAGGTCTTAGTCCAAAGAAAGCTGACACTATTGCTGTGGACCCAAGGTCAGTCAAAACTAGATGATGAAAGAGTACGGGGGATGAAAACAGCTTAGAATATTCAAGAAGCAGAGAGAGAGAGAAAGCTCCACTCACCAGGAGCAAAACATAAACCCTACCTGCCTACAGTTACCATCCAGTTAATCCATTAAAGTGGATCAATAAACTGATTAGGGTAAGATTCTCATAACCCAGTCATTTCACCTCTAAACTTTCTTGTGTTGTTTCATACATGAGCCTCTGGGGGGTACCTCATATCTACACCATAATAGGTGGCATTTACTTCTTGCCAGAACTCTTTTTCTAGAATAAGTAGAATAATGGGGTGGGGGGAGGAGAGGTGGCATTAGTGGTGTTGGTTATAAATGAAAAAAAAAATTTGCCACATCTTGACTTGTTGAAGTAAGATTATGAGAAGTCTTAAGATCCTCTTTGCTTTTGAATTCATATGAAAAATTTCATAATAAAATTCCACTATTTTTTCCACAATAAAACTTTAAACCAAAGATTTTCCTCAGAATGAGTGATGGCTCATGACTAGGCCCTTGTTACAGCTTCAATATCCTCTGTTAAGCAGCCATAGGTGCTGTAGAGCAGAGAGAGCATCTTATATAATAATTTAAGGTTTTGTTAGAAGGCACTAGCAGGTAATTTAGCAACAGCAAACATACCACCAGCAACATATGCTGCTTATAAACAAAATACTTCTCTCCTGGAAGGATCTAATATTTTCTTTGAAATCAAAACACAGTGTTTAGAAATCTGAAGGTTATTTTTTTAGAGAAGATTGTTGGGAATAATAATCAGGTTCTTTCCTTGTTGGGAAATGGTAAGGAGAAGAGCTGAGATCTTTATTTTTTTTATCGTGATCTCTAATGACTGCAAATTAATCTGATCAGCAGAGAAATCTACCTGACGACATACTTCTTTCTTATTTTGCTTTGAAGCAAATTTAATAACTGTGTGGGCCTAGTTCACATAAAGAAAGGAAATCGAGGCTCTGATTCTCATGGATGGGCACCCAAGGCCACCAGGGAAGTTGTGACCAAGTGACAAGACTACGACATCTTGACATTGCCACTTGTGTGTCAATGCATCCTCTTACTCAGACCCTTTGGAGGAACCTCTAAATGTTTAACGCAGTTTAATTGATTGACAAATTATTTTTTAAAAAAGCGAACAGGAGGATTGAAGGTGGAAATTTTTCAAGGGCCATGGATTCTTTAGTTTTGAGATTGGAGCCTCAGCCATGCCTAGATGCCCCACCCTCACTCCCTACTGGTATGAAGTGTTGAATTGCTCTAACTGTAAGTGGCTGTGACCCCAAAGAAGAGCTTGAGAAGACTAACATAAAATACAGTTAGGGAGAGGAGCTGATCAGTTGCCCATTCACTACAATGCTGGCTGATTCCACAGACACATAGGAGCAGAGGGGGTCCCTACCCTCCCTCCCTTCCCTCCCACTGCTCCTGCAAGTACCTCCCAGGGCTCTCATGATTTCCTCTTTCATTCCTTTTTATTTTCCCCTTTTTGTTTTATTTTCCCTCATTCAGTTTTTCTTCTTTCACTTTCTTTGCCCCACTTATTGTTTTTTAAATGACAGATAGTGATTGTACATACTTGTGGGTTAAAATGGAGGTTTTAGAACATTTATGCATTGTATATTGACCGACTCAGGATACTTCTGTTATCCATCATCTCAGATTTTTTTTTTTTCATTTACTTGTGATGAGAACATTCAAAATTCTCTCTTCTGGCTATTTTAAATTATACAATACAATACAGTTAACTATAGTAAACTTCGGTATAATACAACACAGGACTTGATTGTTAAAAATGATACACATGCTTATTTCTTCATTAAAAAAAAAAAAAGTCAAGGGTTGGGGGTTTAGCTTACTGCTATAGCACTTGCTAGCATTCATGTGGCTCTGAGTTGGAGCCCCAGCATGGAAAAAAAAAGCAAAACAAACATAGCATAAATAGGCAAGGGTAGCCTTTCACCCCCTCCCTGGTACCCTTTTCCAGGAGTGAGGGACCCCACTAGGTGCTGTTTTCCAAGAGTAAGGATCACCACAAGCAAGAATACATCCACTAGCATTCACGTACATACATCCTTCTGTGTCAATGATCCACAAGAAGAAATTTAACTTGATAAAAACAATTACTTTATTTGAGGAATAAAGTTTGCATGAGTCATTTAAGTAATATATAACACTTTTCATAGATGATCAACAATTTCATGTAAACTTAGGTATATTAATTTCAGATGTTTTAGATTTTGTACAAGCAGTCATAAGATTACATTTCCTGTGTTGATGAACCTCCGTAAAAAAAATGGCTACCCACTGGGTTGAGCCAGGATGGCCTATCTCTGTTCCACTTGAGAATTTGGTGGGTGGAGCATGAAGTTGGACATGACAGCAAAAAGCATCCATCTTCTAAGAGGACAGTCAGTACCATCAGAGAAAGAAATTTTGCAGCCAGGGTCAGAAATAGATTCTGAGGCTGAGCTCCACAGTCTAGGCACCTCTGACAGAGACAGAGCCCAGGGTCAAAGGTTGAGTCGTGAGTAGTGAATCCTGTCTGTCAACTTCATCTGGTAAACAAAGGCAACTTGCTAAAAAAAAAAAATTGTCAGTAGTTTGTATTTTTATTTTATGTAATCTTGATTTTAAGATAGACACCATGGTCATTCCCATCAATATCAATTGGATATTATAATCCATAGGTGAATTAGAATTTCAGAATGTTGGCATTGAGCTCCCTGTCTTTCCCCAAATCATCTTGTAAAATTAAGTAAATATAAATAGAAGGGCTTCAAAATGAAAAAAACAAAAAAGCATCAGAGGAGCAAGAGTGGGTTCACTTTGAAGGCCCCCTTATAATCTCTTCAGTCCTCCAAACTCAGGGCTCCAGAATGAGTCAAGAAACCTCATTTTTAGGGAGATAGGTTTGACATCTGGAATATGCCCCAGCTGCATTAGGGCCACTTGTCCACATTCCATTTGGAAACTTGGTGAAAGGAAGACCCATTGCCTTCTCAAAATGGGAGTGTACCAGAGAGGCGAGGTGCCCAGGAGCCTGGTAGATTTGGTAAGTCCAACATCCACACAGGCTGTCACAGTCAAAGACAGGGCCAGAGAGTCAGAGTGAGATGATAACAGGGTCAAGAGTCCCTGGAGCAAGTTGAAGGTGTGGCTCAGGGGATGGCCCCTGCACTGACTTTAAGAGTCATCTAGCAACTGGTCCAGAAGACAGGGCACTGCTGGAGCACAGGAGAGGGGGGTGTTTCCATTCAGTTGTGTTCTAGGAGGATAAGAGAAACCAGCATTAGACAGAAATGGTGGGCAGGAGTGCTCCACAGGGTTCAGTTTCCCCGGCCTCCTTTATCCATCAGAAAAGCACTGAACAGTGCCAAAATCAAGTGGCAGTGGGACTGAGGGCTACATAAGGTCACACCTCAAGGACCTCTGGTCTCCCTGCTGCTCTGGAAGAGAGCCTGGCAGGCTCAGGCTATCTGCTGTCCGTCTCGTTCTGGGCAGTCACTACGGTGGGGGTCACAAACATGAGCTGTTGCAAACAACGAACTCAGAGATTCAGACTATGAACGTTTGTTTCTCACTTACATAGAGCTGGTAAGGGTGGTGGGCAGGGACGGGAGGCTCCACTTTCCCCAGTGTCTTGGGACTAGGCTGAAAGAGGCTCTGCTCTCTTTTCTCTTAGCTGTGGCTTTCAAGGTCACCCTGTGTGTTACCCTCCTGGGTACAGGCCAAAGGGGAGAGAATGGAGGATGATACAAGAAGTTTCTACAGACCAAGGCTTCAAGTAACATGACTTCTTCCCCCTATCCTAAGGCCTGTGGTCATACCCAATGGCTAAGGGACCTGGGAAGGGTGGTTAGCTGAATGTGTGCCCAGGAGGCAGGATGGACATGGATTTGGAGGTTGTCACCTGTTCCTGCCACATTCATTGTCTGCAGCCTTCAATTCTAACTCAATCACAGAGCCACCTTAGAGAGGTCATTAATCTAATCAATTTATTTCGGCTTTTCTCATCCACTGTCTACATCCGTCCGTACCAGAGGGGACAAAGCCTGCTGTCCTACAGGCCATATCTGATCTGCACAGTGATTTTACTTAGCTATACAGAGCAAAACATATATTTGTACAACATGAAAGCAACTTTGTTTTTGCTATACAAGTGAGAAGTCAGAGGTTTCAAAGGGATTGTTGATTTCGTACATGGTAAGTCCCTGAAGAATGTGGCCCATAGGTTGTGCCTCCCATACTGCAGCATTCTACCACATAGTGGACAGGCTACCTCCTGCTAGCTCTCCACTCCTTCACCACAGTCCCTACAGCTCCCTATTGTTCTCAGAAAGAGCATACTCACACAGACCACCTGTGGCCACGTGATGATGCCCTTCAGCCCAGTGTACTGCACTCCAGGTACTTAGGGTAGGAGGGCTCCACCCAGGGCCTTATAAGACATCCTGAGCTTACTGATATTGGTGTTGTGTTTTGAAGCCCATTGTGTATAGAATAGTGGTGGTCAGGGTGGGGGCGGGGGTCTGTTCATAAATGCCAAAACACAGGGGAGATCCTAACGTCAGATCTGCACTGTAGAAATCTCATTGTTTTTAATTTTGATCGAGGGATGTTCAGGGTTCAAAATGGAAAAGTGTCTTGGGAAATTCCTAATATAAAACAAGGAGCACTTGTTTCTCAGCCTTCTGAATGGAGTATGAAAGGAGATCCCATTTGATCAGGATCAGGAAGCCCAGGTCACCAGGTCTATGTCGTGCAGTGCTTATCTCTTCCAGGATTGAAAGAGCAAATGGCATCTTCTTGTTGTCAGAAAGTTTCTATCTGATCTGGAGCCCAGGGGGACAGACTTAGAAGCCATCATCACCAAACGAGCTCCTGAGTGGAGTTTAATGTTTTCCAATGGATCGCACACACTCGAGCAGTAATTAATGATTTGATTCATTGTGCTTCGGGGAGCCACTGTCCAACAAAATAATCCAAGTAATTTAAATCTGCAATAAAGTAGGAGTGCGACAACATTTCATGGCTGCACACAGCAATGATTTGCTGGAGAGGGGAAAAAAAAGCAAGCGTTTTTATTAGAGCCACATCCAAATAATCCATAGGCAAGCAATATTGAGTTCACGAGTGATTTGATTACATTCTTCCACAATAGTCCTCGAAGGCAGAGTCAAGTCCAAATGCATTTCGGTGAACGTGCATAATACCAAAGGTTCAGTAAACCAACACATTTCATCAAAATTACTCTGTGCGTGTCTGAGATAGAAAATGTTTTCAGAATGTTAACCGCCTTTTTATTCAGAATAAATTTCCTACACTATTAGCATCTGGCATCTACAACTGATACCAGCTCCAATGCATTCCCCTGTGGAGTTAGGATCTTTCCCTATGAGCCCCTCTCTCTCAGTGTCCCCGTATAATGACATTTGTGTACAAGCCTTCCTGTCCTTCATATGCCCAAGGAGGAACTGAGCACTCCTCCGCCAGGAACATCCCTGAGCTTCAGGAGCGTCCAGGCAACAGGAGAAGCAGATACACAGTGAAATGAGCAAATTCAGTGGAGAGAGGGAGGGCGCCACGGGTGCAGTGCTACCTGGAGGAAGGGAGGCCTGAGAGATTAGCTAGGAACAGGGTAGGGAGGGAAGGACAAATACTTCAGGTGGCACCCAGTGGGGGCATATTCATGCAAAGTACACACATTTCTTTAATAGATCACTGACCTCTGATGGACTGAAATGAAATCCCTAAATCAACAATGCATTAGAGATTCAATGAGCCTTCAAGGCAGGGGATACCTAGTGTGGACTGGAGGCCTGCCTGCTTTATTTACTCCACGAATTTCTGTTCATCGGATGGCTTCTTTGTTACAGGCCCTGTTCTAGGTGGTAGGATAGAGGTGAGAACAGTAGACAGGAGGAATGGGTGCTGGTGTTCTGTTGTACGCAATGGCGAGGACAGTTAACGAGAAGGTACTGTGGATTCCAAAGTAGTTAGAAGAGAGAATCTCTATTGAGTGCTTTCACTACAAAGAAACGATCAACATTGGAAGTGACAGACATGGTGATTATGTTGTGGGGCAGGTCGCTCAGAAAACACAACAAGTCCCAGTTTTGTTCAAAGTGAAGAGTCTTTATTTACCTGGCCAGCCGGCGACTGTTCCCCACAGGACCCGCAACTGTCTCTGCAAGAAACAGCCCTGAGCCTGAGCATTTTAGGCTATTTAAAGGCAAAACCCACAAAAACCACATCTGGGTTGACAGAGCTAAAAGCAAGTAGGTGCAGAAGCTGAATTGTGCCATTAGTGAGACAATGCAATGGGGACATAGGTATTTCCCATGGGACTTTCCAGGTTGACATAGCAGCAGGCAAGCAGAAGGGAAGTGGGTGAAAATGACCCTAGTTCAGTACAAGTTAGAAAATGGTTACTAAGGTCTAGACAACCAGTCTCTGACAAGGTATACTGTCCAAGAAAAATGGAAACCAAAGAGAACAATTTTACATTGTATAAGAATTGTTAATTTTTCGGGGCTGGGGTTGTGGCTCAGCAGCAGAGCACTTGCTTCACACATGTGAGGCCCTGGGTTTGATCCTCAGTACCACATAAAAATAAATAAATAAAGATATTGTGTCCATCTTTAAATTTTTTAAAAAAAAAGAATTGCTAATTTGTGTTGCCAAGTATGCTATGCTAGATAACTATTAATGGGTACAGAGGCAGGGCTTTCCCATGGGAGAAGCATTTCTTACACCATATGGAGTCTCAGGGTAAAATGGAGTCTGTTTGGTCATTGCCTGTGTAGCCTGGCTCCTAACAATTACACTGACTTGATTATTACAAAGGTAATATACTGTATGAGCCAAACACTATTCAAAGGGATTCACATCAATGATCTCACTCAACCCCCTGGAGATCATAACTCCCACTTCTCACTGGCCTCGAGGTGACTCCAGGTCCATGTCCTCACTTGCTGGGCTTCAGCTTCCTCACCAACTAACGAACCCTTTCATGGGGTTTTAGTGAAGTGAGCAGAGTGTCCAGTTCAGTTGTTCAATAAACAGAAGTTATCCATATACTCTTATCCTATACCTAAAAACATAGGCAACCCAAATATTCAGTATCCCTCTCTCCCTCTCTTTCATTAAATGGAGCACCTAATATGTGACAGATGCTGCCCTCTGCATTTTTCGAGTTCCACACCTCCACCCTCTGAGAAATGCTCTATGATCCAATTTTACAGATGTTTTATGAGTCATTGGCTTCCTTTGACACCAACCCTATCAAAGCTGCTAAGGATATTTCTGTTTAAAATGCAGTAGCTAACAATGGATTCTAAATAGTGAGCAAAACTGTAGAGTTGGTACTTCGAGGGGAACCCTTGTAAACCATGTAAAACTGCCCTATTTCAGCCCAGACTGGGGATGGGATAAAGTAGACTCAGAGAAAAAGAATAAGAAGATTAAAAAAAAAAAAAAAAAAACCCAGCAGCCACATGATACACACATGCAGCACCACGGGCCTCAGAGAGGGAGAAGTAGCCAAGGGCTTGGTTCTACGTGTCTGACAATGCATTAGCTACCTCAGCGCATCTTAAACTCTGCAAAATCAAACTATGGGGAAACCACAGCAAAACTGCCTTAAGATGCAGCCTTGAAACTTTTGAGGTAAGTACCTTTTGACAAACTGGGAAACAAAGACTCAGAGATTAAACAGCTAATAAGGCAAGAATAACATTTTAAATTCGACTCAGCATTGATGGCATAGTAAACCCCTGAGACATGCTTGTGTGTTTCATCCAACATTGTCGGGAAAAAATACCTGAATTCAGAGGAAAAAAACAATGTGCTCCTCTGCTGACACACAGCAACAGGAGCCTGGTCACCTTCTCAGACACAGTGAAAATGAGAGATCCTACAAAAGGGACATGGTGGGGCATACCAGGCCCTTTGCTGCATTGATGGTGGAATTCAAGGGAGAAAAAGAGCACATTTGCATTTGTTCTGGGAGGAGCCATATTCCTCCAAAGCCACATATCAGTTTCTAGTGACGGTCATCAACTCTCCCAAGCCCCTGTCTGAATTCAGAGAGCAGACTGACAAGAGACTCAGGCAGGGCAATGCATGGGTGTCAGCCCCAAACAGTCACCGGCCACATCTGAGCAGAGACAGATGTGATCCTGGAGGTCACACCCTGGGTAGAATTTTGGCTGAACAACCTCCAGGGAGCGTCTAATGCTGACAGATGTGAGCTCACAAACCATGGCCTTAGGAAGTTCTTCCCAATCTCTGTAGCTCACTCCAAAATCTTTGGGATCATTCTTGATCCTACTCTTCCATTCATTCCCACTATTCAATCAAGACCATGGTCTTTACCTCCCCAGTAGAGGTAGGTATGGGACCTAGATGACAGCCCGTGCATACCATGTGGGACCCCCACATCCCAGACTGGGAATGAGAATTTCTATTCACTGGCAAGGTGGGATCATAGAAGCACAAGGGTCAGCAGTCATGAGACACACAAGAGCACAGCCCTGGTAGAGCAGAAGTGGGTTTGCTTCTCCAAGGTGTAGCCTGGGCCCAACCAGTTTCCACATCCCAAGCACCCACCTGTACCTCCAGTCCACACAGAGCTGACCCTCCTGCTGCTGTGCTGCCCTCTGCAGGGTACCCTTCCCCCAGAAGTCAGAGTTGGGTTTTTCAAAGTTAAACCACAGCTTCCCCTGCTCAATACTTTGAGCAAGAACTTCACCTCCCACATTGAATAAAATTTCAACTTTTTAACCACGTCCAACATGCTCAGGCCCTGCTGACTACTGTGGTTCAATTTCTGTGGCTGCCTCCTTTCCTCACTGCCTGCAGGTTCCCAGGACTCCTCCAGGGTCCCCTGTTACTCCCTACAGATGCATAAGACCCTCAAGGATCTACTTAAATACCCCTCCTCCTGGAGGGAGATTTTCTCTGACCTTCAGGTCCACACGGTCCCTCTCCGTGTACCTGCATTTTATTTCCTTCATAGAACTTATAGATGCTATTAGCTTATCACTGGTGTTTCCCACATATCAGTTTCTAGATGACAATTCTCATCATGGTAGGGATTAGCACTTGCTGAATGGATGGGAAAAATTTGGAGATTTAGGTATTACGTCCTCAGCAAGGGGAAAAAGTACCATATTGGGAGAAAGCTGGAAAGACCTGTGTGGTAGGCAGGTTAATCGGCAGTGTGTCACACACCTACAGGGTGTTCTGTGCCGCTGTGCCTTCTAGGACTGCCCCCAGCCATTGCATACGTGGTGGGCCTGGTGAATGCCTGTTCTTCTTCCAAGATCAGCAATGATCCCCATCTGTCCTGACTTCCACGTAAAGTGCCCTGCACTCATAACACACAGCCTTGTCTTACACGGAACCTGTTCCAGGGCAAAGTCCTCAGCCCCCCTCATGGAGGCTCTCTGAGGAAGGAGAATGTGTGCTCAGCATTAGCACAGACAGGGTCCATAGCAGGCACTGGAGACTATGTGCTGTGATACCAAATCAAGCCAAAGACTTGTGAAATCAGCAACAAGCAAGTCCAGATCAGAGACTGTTTTGCTGTTCCTGGTTCTTTGGAACTCCCGGTCTCCTCAACCTGTAAATGGTGAGGGTGCCTGAGTTTGGTCCCCAGCCTCATCCTTTTCTCTCTTACAGTCATCTCCTAAGCAATCTCTTCTCCGCATGGATAATGCCCAGACTTCACCTGAGCTCCTGACTGAGCCCAATGTCTGTCTGATGTTTATTTGAGAGACCAATTTCACCTGCCCAGACCTGAGATCCCAATACCTTGAACCTCCTTGGCCTCCTGTTTTGTTTTGTTTTTTTTGGACCATGAATTGAACCCAGTGCACTTCCACTGAGTCACATCCCCATCCTTTTAAAATGTTTTTCTTGTGAGACAAGGGCTCACTTAAGTTGCTCAGTTGGTGAGGTTTGCATTCCTCTTGTCCTCTTGGAACACCTGTTCATTCCACAGTCACTGTGTTGCAAACCCTGCCAGCCGGCTTCTATTTGGAGACCTTCTTCATGTCATCATGGCCCTCACCTGGCTCAGACCTCGTCCCAGCCTGGCCCACCCACTTTCCTCACTCTTGTGGGGGTGGTCTACTTCTTGCACTGTTCGCTTTCCACACAATTCCAAGAATAGAGTCAGTGGGGTCTTCTGAAGTTCCTTCTACTCAAAACCTTCACAAATCTTCTCACCTTACTCAGAGTAATTCCAAATCAGGGACTTCAAAGGCTGTGTGGCCTTGGCTCAGGGCATTCTTTCCATCACTGTGGCTCTAGCCAGCCTCCCCGGCCCTTGCTGTGGCCTTGCTTGGACTCCCTTTCCATGGCTACACCACCCCACTCATTCTCTCCAACTTCCCCTTATCATGAGGTCCTCCCTGTGAACCCCCTTTGACTACGGAAGGCCCTAGTGATGCTTGGAGAAACAGTCTGGCTTCTTCAGAGGGATAAACCTAGAAGTATCTTATGACCTATCCATTCCACTCTTACTATAGCCACGAGAATGAAAACATGTTCACACAAAACTTGTCCACAAGTGTTTTTGGCAGTACTATCCTTAAAAACCAGAAAGTGAAAACAAGCTGAGTTACCTTCAACTGACGAATTTATAAATAAAATGCGGGACAGCCAAACAATAGAATATTATTTGACAATAAAATGAAATGAAGTACCAGCACCCATTAAACTATGAATGGACACTGAAAACATTATGCTAAGTGAAAGCACTCACTAATGTCTTAATATTATAGGATTCGATTCATTTTTCAGTTCCCATTAGGAAAATCTACAGGGTCAGGAAATGGATTAGTGATTGCTTATATCAAAGAAGCAGGGCGGGCAGGAAGGGGCTGATAGCTAAGAAGTACAAGGGTTCTTTCTGAAGTGATGAAATGTTCTAAAATTCATTATGTTATGATTTCCCAATTCTGAATATTTTGAAAACCATTGAATTGTACATTTCAAATGAATGAATTATGTATCATGTTTCCATAAATCTTTGATCAAAAAAAAAAAAGCTCAGTTACTTCTCACCCTTTTCTTTCTTTCTCTTGGTCAAGCTTAATGACACTGGCCTGTGACACAGGTATGTGCTTATTGTTTCTGCATAAGAATAGGGCTTGGTTTTACTTGGACATAGCCAGTGCTTCGGTTGTATCCAGAGCACAGGAAATGGACTTGACTGTGGATGAATAGGTGTTCTAAACTCCAAGCTATCCATTCTCAAGCTTCAGTTCTCTGAGTTGAACCCCATAAATGCTTCACGTATTAGAACTCAAGTCAACACACATGACTCAGATCTTGTCCCAAGAGGAGCACAGTTGGTCTAATGTAGATAGAGCATATCCTATTTTCAAATGGATTTATCTCAACCCAGTGTCCCCAATGGCCTGAGTGGCTCCTCTTCCCTGGGCTAGACCTGCCCTTGAAGCAGAACAGTAGGCAAGTGCAGGAAGATGCTAACCTGGAGATGTCCATATAGGGAACTCTAGGATTTAACTCTCTACCCATTAGCAGAATAGTTTTATATAGTTTCCATTCACATTTTTCAAAATTTGTATTTGTATTGTGAACCCACAATAGACAACTTTGTATTGGATGCTGTAAATACAAAAATGAGCAAGAAGCAGTTATGTTTCCAAGGACTTCCTGATTCGTGCAGAGTGTGGTAGAAAATCCTCAGGGAGCCATGTGAGAAAAGCTGTTAGAGGTACCAGAGGGTATGCTGGAGCACAGAGCTCAAAGCCGGAGGTGGTATAATTAGGGTGGGAGCTAGTCACAGACCTCCCCTAGAAGAGTAGGGCATCCTAAAGCTAAGCTCCATCACAGGCATGTGAAGGAAATAGGTGGACCACCAGGAAGGCCAGGGTGTGGTGGGCTGAGGGAATGGTAATGAATGATTCAACAGGGGGCTGTTGCTAGACACAGCACGAGTCTGGGATGCCTTTCATCTCAGGTGTAGTTCCTCATGGGAACATCCATAGGGGGAAAAATTAATTAAATCTTCATTAGGCTTTGGCTTCAGACACACAACCTTTCTACAAAGTTTGATCCCTGACTAACTGAAGCAATAACATGTTGAGGTGCTTTCTGATACTCAGTTCTCAAGTTACTTCTGTATAAGTCTACACAGTTCCCCATACCCTGGCCACTCATCTTCTGTCTCCCCAAATTCTTAGCTTCCCTCCTGTTTCTTCTTCTTTTCTCTTCTGTAGGAAAAAAAAAATCCCATTTCTCATCTCTTACATCATTTGAATCCTTCTGGAGTTGAACCTGCAATCTTGAGGACTCTGCCATGTACAAAGTGTGCAAGTTCTAAACCTGGTCAAGTCTGAAACTCCAGAAATGATGTGTCCCTGAGAACTTGTCTTAGTGAAGTCAAATTTTTATAAATCAGAGACTCTGCCCATGTTGCCATGAGCTCTTTACCTCTATAAATCTGACCCCAGGAGCTATGTCCTACCACGTTATCCTGTGGGGACTCAGACCCAGGAAACAGATTTAGGGTCCCAACAGGTGCAAGAAGATGCAAAACACATGCATATTAGGATAGTAGATGTGCTTTATTCAGAGGTGGTAACAGCCTCCCGCCTTCAGCTTCAGCTTTAGCCCCAGTCCATTCATTTTTAGTCACCTAACACCCCCATTTCTTTTCCAGAGGTCCTTTTCATATGCAGGCCAAACAAATAAGGCACACTGCCACCAGGTTACATAAGGGGACACATGCTCACATGTTTATGACCTTTAATGTTGAATCAGTGCTTCTGGTCTTGACTAACCATAGCCAGTTCCCAGCCCTGGCTACACACTAAAAACTCTCACTGGAAGTTTTGGTGAGGGACCCTGACTATAGCCATTTGGGAATTGCCCCAACACAGGTCCAATGTTTTATGTAAATGTGTTTAATCTGTGCTCAGGTAAGTCTGTCTTAATTGATGCTGAGGCAATCAAGAGGACAGTTAAGCCACCCCAAGCCTTCATTGGGGTTGGGTTGATTCTATAGATGATATTTCTTTTAAGTTAGCAATACACCAGCATTAACTATCAGAGAAAGAAACAAAAGATGTGGGTGGGTAGGCTCTGGAGCTACCTCTCAGGGGATCCATAAAGGTTTAGGTTCAACCATTTGGGTTGGGGGCAGGAGATTAGTAGTAATCTTTTGCTTCAATAAGAAGATACTAAACTCCAAAGAATTTCCTTACTTCCATTTAGTAAGAGTCTGAGCATGTTGACGGATCCTCTGTGTCTGTAGCATGTAGGTTAGTCTAAAATTTTTAATATTTCCTTGTAAGTGATTTCTATGAACAAAATTAACTCAAACAATTAACATTTTATTGGTAAATTGTTGAGAGCCACAGCCGAAGGGGCCCCAGCAAACTTCCAGCTGCCAGCAAACTTCCAGCTGCCAGCTGATGATTGGCTCACAGCGGCCCCAGCAACATCTAGCTGATTGGCTCCTCGGCCCCAGCAACATCTAGCTGATTGGCTCCTCTGCGGTGATGCTCATTGGACTGTTTCCCTGCCCTTTCAGACCACGGAGCTGCTCATTGGGGGACTTTTTTGGCTCCGCCCACGTGACCCAGCCAATCGGCCTCAAGAGCAGGAGGATTGTGGGAGGTGGGGAGAAGCTTGTGTGGGAGAGAGAGGCTTGTGGAAAGCCGGTGGTGGCAGTTGAGGCTCTGAGGGTTTTTCCTGAGAGGCTGTTTTGTTTGGCGTGTGTGGTTCTAAAAATAAAGTTAGTTTCTTTTGACAAGTGGCTCCTGATTGTGCCCAGCCAGACTGCGGCATTTGGTGGCTCACAAGGGGAGCGACTGAGGGTAAGTGAACTGCTGGCCCCTGAGGGCAGGGCGAGAGGATGGGTAGCCATTTTAAGATTCTTCTTTTGTTATTTTGTTTCACTTTTGTTTTAAGTTGCCTGTCCCTGGAGATGTGTAAGATGGAAGAAAAACCGCTCACATCTGAGGAACAGATAGAGAGAAAGGACGGATGGACATTTCAGGAGGCTATTATAATGATTTTGTGTTGTTCCAATTTTGTTTCACTCTGTTTCAGTTTTGTTAGGCGTTATCTTGTTGGGTTGTATTATAGTAGAAATACGGGATCAGAAATTAGTAAAAAACAAACTGAAAGAGTGTTAAGTAAATTGTTAGAGGAAGGAGGCATCTCAGTAAAATCAAGAGCAGTCAGGGCATATATTGATACAATACAAAAATGTAGCCCATGGCTTTTTAAGGAGGAGTTGTTGAATATATCACAATGGAACCATCATGGTGAAGATTTAAAAAGAATAGAAAAGAAAAGCCCAGGGACTCTGCCAGTTGGCACATTGCCATTGTGGACGTTCATATCTTGTTTGCTTAGTCCAAAGCCTTCAGTTCAGACAATGGTAGAGGAAGGAGAAGACATAATGATTCAAGTAAAAGAGAAGGCCTCTCAAGCTAGTCAGACAGAGGAAAAGATTCAAGTAAAAGAGAAGGCCTCTCAAGCTAGTCAGACAGAGAAAGAAAGTGTAAAACAGAAAAAGCCATCAGGGGGAAAGTTACAACAGGAGACTGCTACTAACACCTTTCTATCACCAGAGGACGTAAGTGTCCAACTAACAAGGCCACCTCCATATGCTGGGAGGTCCCCAACCCCCGCAGTTGATAGTTGGGATCCTGAGACAAGATCTCAAATATTAACATGCCCTGTATTTGAGGCAGGAGGGCAGCGATTTTACCAAGTTTTAAATTTCAAAACAGTGAAGCAGCTAAAAGAGGCTGTAACAACCTATGGTCCTCAAGCACCCTTCACTGTAAGCATGGTCGAATCCATTAACAACTTGAACATGACGCCAGCAGATTGGGCTAATATGTGTAAAGCTGTGCTAAATGGAGGACAATACCTGTTATGGAAGGTTGCCAATGAGGAATTTTGCAAGGAGACAGCTAGGCGAAATGCAGCAGCTGGTTATCCTCAGAGAAATCTAGATATGTTGTTAGGAAAGGGACCTTATGAGGATCAGCAGCAACAAATTGTATATGATCCTGGCGTATATGCACAAATTGCTGCAGATGCAATTAAGGCATGGAAGACTTTACAAGGACATGGAGGTTTACAAGGTCAATTATCTAAGGTAATACAAGGAGCTAATGAACCTTATGCTGAATTTGTAGATAGGCTTATTCAAACAGCTACCAGAGTTTTTGGGAATACAGAACAAGCAATGCCATTACTAAAACACCTGGCTTATGAGCAAGCGAATCGTTGGTGCAGAGATATCATTAGACCATGGAAACATGAAGATTTAAACACATATATTAAATTATGTAGAGACATTAATGAACAAGAGAAAGTCGTGGCAGCTGCAGTAAAACAGGCTTTAGATGCCAGAGACATTAATGAACAAGGGCAAATTGTGGCAGCTGCAGTAAAACAGGCTTTAGATGCCAGGCCAAGAACATGCTACAATTGTGAACAAACAGGACATTTTAAAAGGAATTGCCCCATTGGAGGAGGGTTTAACAAAACTAGGTATCAAAGGAGTAGAATACCAGGTATTTGCCCACGATGCCGTAGAGGGAGACATTGGGCTAATGAATGCCGTTCTCAAACCACCATAGAGGGTACTCCATTATCAAAAAACTAACAAGGACCAGGTGTTTATCCACGATATCGTGGAGAAAGGCATCGAGCTCCATTGCCAAAAAATGGACAGGGGGGCCCAATGCTCCGGGGCCCAAAACCACAAATATACGGAGCACTGGAGGAACCCAGCAACCCCATCAGGGTAGTGCCCAGGACACATTGTCCATCAGATCCCTCATCAGACAAACCAGAGGGAGCGCAGGGTTGGACATCTGTGCCTCCGCCAGAGCAGTACTAACTCCAGAGATGGGAGTTCAAATCATTCCCACAGGGGTGAAAGGACCTCTTCCCAAAGGAACAGTAGGCTTATTATTGGGACGCAGCTCTTCTACTCTAAAAGGACTTATGATAAGTCCTGGGGTAATTGATCCCGATTATGAAGGTGAAATAAAAATTATAGCCAGTTCTCCAAAGGGTATATCAGTAATTTCACCAGGAGATAGAATAGCACAGTTACTAATAATACCCAGCCTACATGATAAATTTTCCAGTCGTACTGTAGAAAGAGGTTCCAAGGGATTAGGCTCCACAGGTGTAGATTGGGCTATGCTTTCTTTAAATTTAGATTCTCGCCCCATGCTAAAACTAAATATTCAAGGACATGAATTTAATGGGCTACTGGATACAGGTGCAGACCTTAGCATCATCTCTCGTCAAGAATGGCCAAAACATTGGCCATTACAACAAGCCACTCAAACGCTTCGAGGCCTAGGAGTGGCGACTAATCCCCATAGAAGTGCAATGGTATTAGATTGGAAGGATCCTGAAGGATGTGAAGGAACTATACAGCCATATGTATTGGATCATCTTCCCGTAAATTTATGGGGACGAGATGTCCTAGATCAATTAGGTTTGACATTAACAAATAACATCAACCAAAATGCACCCACTATTATGACTAGACAAGGTTTTAGGAAAGGAAAAAGATTAGAAAAACAAGAACAAGGTATAGCAGCACCAATACAAATAGATCAAGGAACAGAAAGACATGGGTTGGATTTTCAGAAAGGGCCACTGAGACAATAAAAATTACTTGGAAATCAGAAAGACCAGTATGGGTTCCTCAGTGGCCCCTGACTAAAGAAAAGATACAAGCAGCCCATGACCTGGTCAAACAACAATTAGCGGAAGGACATATACAACCTTCTGTATCTCCCCATAATACTCCCATTTTTGTCATCAAAAAGAAATCTGGTAAATGGAGATTATTGCAAGATTTAAGAGCCATTAATAATGAGATGGTTATTATGGGACCTGCTCAATCAGGGATTCCTCAGTTGTCTGCTTTGCTAAAAACCTGGTATGTTTTAGTTATAGATATTAAAGATTGTTTTTTTTCAATTCCAATTCATCCTGAGGATAGTCCACGTTTTGCATTTACTATCCCTACACTGAATCATGAAGGTCCTGATCAGAGATATGAATGGAAAGTACTCCCTCAAGGGATGGCTAACAGCCCAACTATGTGTCAAATTTATGTTAACAAAGCAATCCAGCCACTTAGAAATCAAAATCCTGAACTACAAATATTTCACTATATGGATGATGTATTATTAGCACACAAAGATAAAAACACATTGCTAGAATGTTATGCCACACTTACAAACTTATTAAAAAATTATAATCTAGAGATAGCAATAGATAAAGTACAATTAAATTTTCCAATTAATTATTTAGGAGTTCTATTATCCTCAACCATGGTCCGTCCACCAAAAATTCAAATACGAGTAGATCAACTCAAATCACTTAATGACTTTCAAAAGTTATTAGGAGACATAAATTGGATAAGGCCTTATTTAGGTATACCAACAGGAGAGTTGGGACCTTTATTTGATATCCTAAAAGGTCCATCAGATCCAAATTCACCCCAAATGTTAACGCCTGAAGCAAGAAAGGCATTAAAAATCATTGAAACATATATGGAAAATATGCATTTGGATAGAATTGATATAAGTTTGCCTTTATTATTTATTGTACTACCAACAAAAAAATATTCCTACAGGAGTATTTTGGCAAGAAGGTCCATTATTATGGATACATTTATCTTATTCTCCTAACACTATTCTTACTAGGTATCCTGAGGCTGTAGGACAATTAATACTCAAAGGAATAAAAGCAGCAAAGGGAGTGTTTGGAATTTCTCCCAATAAAATTATTACTCCATATACTATGAATCAAATTGATGAGTTAGCTAATGAGTTAAATACTTGGGCAATAATCATGTGCAAATCTAATGTTTCATTTGATAACCACTTACCATCTAATCCTTTATTGTCTTTTTGGTCATTGCATCCTGTAATTTTTCCAAAAATGACAAGAAAAACACCTATCATGAATGCTCCAAATATATTCACTGATGGGTCAAATAATGGTACAGCAGCAGTAGTTACCCCTGATCAAACTTTTACATTTTTAGTACCCAAACAATCAGCTCAAAAGGTAGAGCTTAATGCAGTTTTACAAGCTTTTGTGATGTTTAAAGATTCTGTATTTAATTTGTTTTCTGATAGTCAGTATGTAGTTAATGCTATAGTATCTCTTGAAGATGCTGGTAGGATTTCCCCTTCTTCTACTGTTTTCTCTTTGCTTTCCACTATACAAAGTCTAATCTGGGACAGAAAAGATCCATTCTTTATAGGACATATCAGGGCACATACAGGATTGCCTGAAGCCCTTAGTTTGGGCAATGATTTAGCAGATAAAACTACACATGACATACATATTTTCTCTACACTAAAAGAAGCTATAAATTTTCATATAAAGTTCCATGTCAATGCTAATACTTTACAAAAGCGTTTTAAAATAACTAAGGAACAAGCTAGACAAATAATAAAACAACGTCAAAATTGTGTGACCTTTTTACCACAAGTTAATCTTGGAGTCAATCCTAGAGGATTGATACCTAACCATATTTGGCAGATGGATGTCACACACTTGCCAGAATTTGGAAAATTAAAATATTTGCATGTTACAGTTGATACTTCTTCTGGATTTTTGATGGGCTCCCTTCATGCCGGAGAAAAAACTAAAGATGTTATAGCTCATTGCTTACAAAATTTTGCCACTGTGGGTGTTCCAAAACAGTTAAAAACAGATAATGCCCCTGGTTATACTTCTACCTCTTTTAAACAATTTTGCTCAACATTTGGCATTACTCATATAACAGGAATCCCATACAATCCACAGGGACAAGGCATAGTTGAAAGAGCTCATCAAACTATTAAAATGTACTTATTAAAGCAAAAAGAAGGAATTGGGAAGGGGTATATATTCCCCAAAGATAAACTTAAAATAACCCTTTTTACTCTAAACTTTTTAAATTTGGATTCATCAGGACTTAGTGCTGCGGAAAGGCATATGTGTCCAAAAAATGTACATAAGCCCAAGGTACTTTGGAAGGATATTCTAACAGGACAATGGAAAGGTCCTGACCCAGTAATTGTCTGGAGTCGGGGGTCTGTTTGTGTGTTTCCACAGGGAGAACAGCAGCCGATTTGGATTCCAGAGAGATTAACCAAGGTCCTGACCCAGTGATTGTCTGGAGTCGGGGGTCTGTTTATGTGTTTCCACAGGGAGAACAGCAGCCGATTTGGATTCCAGAGAGATTAACTAAAGCGATTTCTACAGACCAAAAAGAAGATGATTTGGCTCAAATCCATAACAACTGATATCCAAAACTCCAGTTTGGCTATTCTTACATCTGCAACAGAACCAGGATGCTTTTTTCAATATCTATTTTATTATTGCCCTTTGCCATATCATGAAGTTCTATTTTGTTTTTTGAGCTCATACAGACCTAGGTTAATGTTTTGCTGATCAGTTCTATTTTTTGACTATAAGAGTTTTGAAACATTGCAATGGAGATTTCACCTGTAAAAAGTTATAAGGCCTTTACTATAATGTTATGTGTTGTATGTATTATATTATGTGTGCACACTTGTGTTTTGTGTTATATGTTTGAATGTATGTATGTCCATATATCATATATGATGAGCGCTCATGATAAAATGGATCCAAATATTTTTTTTTCACGTGATTTATATGGTTTAATTTAAATTGGGTAAACAACTGTTGAGGATTGTTTTAATATGTAAACAAAAAAGAAGGTTAACAGATCTGTTTGTTTACTTTCACCTTTCCTTTTCATTATATTTAATAATTCTCTTAAAGATAATGTAAATTGTTAAGAAAATTGTTTTCTTTTAGTGCCTTCTGTAATGTTACATAATTTTTTCTTTAGCCATTATTGCCAGAATTCCTATCTTCATCCCAGTGCTGGTGAAGTCAAAGACAAAACCAATCTACAGCTTCTACAATAGCCATCACTGAACTGCTTGCAGAACTTGCCTGGACACATTGTGAGCTCACCTGTATGCATTGTGAACTATCTGTTGGTGCAGCGACTTGTGGTAGTGTTGGGGTATTTTTGCTGATGATGTCACCGGTGGTACAATTTTTCAA
This sequence comes from Marmota flaviventris, assembly GCF_047511675.1. Lineage (NCBI taxonomy): Eukaryota > Metazoa > Chordata > Mammalia > Rodentia > Sciuridae > Marmota > Marmota flaviventris. The sequence continues at coordinate 95,587,400 of NC_092508.1, forward strand.
AGGAGCCCTCAATTGGCTTAATGTCATGGCATTTTGCATCCTCCTCTACTAGTGATGGTCTAAAATTTGGGGGCCAACAGAGGTGAGGCAAAGAACCTCACCCCCCCACTGGTGCAAAGGCCTATCCACAAGTATAGCTGTATGCTGGACCGGTAGTCAGTGACGGGTATGATCCAATTGCAGTGGTACCAACCTAAGACAGGAGGCTGACGCCTAGAGGTCAGTTCATCCGATGACGGGTAAGGACCATATGTTGAATTGGACTGCCTAACAGACACGGTCCCTAAGCCACATGCTTGTTGTTTAAACAGAGAGGGGGAGATGTTGAGAGCCACAGCCGAAGGGGCCCCAGCAAACTTCCAGCTGCCAGCAAACTTCCAGCTGCCGGCTGATGATTGGCTCACAGCGGCCCCAGCAACATCTAGCTGATTGGCTCCTCTGCGGTGATGCTCATTGGACTGTTTCCCTGCCCTTTCAGACCACGGAGCTGCTCATTGGGGGACTTTTTTGGCTCCGCCCACGTGACCCAGCCAATCGGCCTCAAGAGCAGGAGGATTGTGGGAGGTGGAAAGAAGCTTGTGTGAGAGAGAGAGGCTTGTGGAAAGCTGGTGGTGGCAGTTGAGGCTCTGAGGGTTTTTCCTGAGAGGCTGTTTTGTTTGGCGTGTGTGGTTCTAAAAATAAAGTTAGTTTCTTTTGACAAGTGGCTCCTGATTGTGCCCAGCCAGACTGCGGCAGTAAATAATATAAAATTTATTTCTAATAGTATGGTAACAATTTTGGATTCCCATTGTCAATTACCATAGTGTTAATATTGAAGTTCCCTGATCTGTATCAAATATAATTACTTTTTGGTAAATAAAAAGTATTGCTCAGGTCATTGTTTTAATCCAGGTTTTTTTCTAATGCTCTACCACTGAGGTGTCATCCAAGTTCTGTTTCCTAATATTCTATGATTAAATTCTCATGTTTGCGTGATATTACAATGTCTATTTTTTTCCTTCTTAGGTTTTTATTAGTTTTTTATGATTAGACCTAAGAGTGGAGTTTAGTGTGACATATATAGGCACATCACATTATTTCCTGCATTTTATTCCCTAGTACTTTCATTTTGCCTGCCCTGTTCCTTCATCCTGTACTCTACTGATCTTCCATATGTATGTATATGTATGTGTGTATATATATGTTAATATATATATACACATATATATGTAATGTAATATATATGTGCATTACAATTATACATAGAGGTGCTATTCATTGTAATATATTTGTACATGCATATAGCATAATTTGAACAATTTTATTTCCCAGTACTTCACCTTTTGTTCCCTTCTTCCCTCCCTATTGTTCCCCTTTTCTATTCTGTTGATCTCGTCTCTAATTTCATGAGATAGAATAATCTATCATTTAAGGAGAACTCTACTTACAGGGCTGGAATCCAGCACTTTTCTCTAGCCTTGTGAAAAGTCAGTCCAGGAAGGTTCCCAGCCATTTAGGCTAAACCACTGGAGACCATTTCTAAGATGAAGCATTTGATACTACCACTGTTTGACCATTTTGACCTATAAAACCAACAACTTTATATGGTTCAACCTAATATTTAAGACTGGAAATAAAACCAGAGTGGAATAGTAATCAGTATAGCCTGAATGTGAGCCTTTATTATTGCTTGTGATGTTCTTGGAACTAAACCACACATAAATTGTAAAAGCATTAAGTCCTACTCTAAAAACTGTGTAGCATTCATTATCACATCAAGAACTATTAACCCATTAAGTCCCAAGATTTCAACTCTAAAAAATTCAACAAAATTGACATGGGTATTATATTTAAGATTTTTAATTGATTTTTTAAAAAAAATGACAGCGGAATGCATTACACATTCTTACTACACATATACAGCACACTTTTTCGTATCTCTGCTTGTATATAAAGTATGTTGACACCAATTCGTGTCTTCATACAAGAACTTTGGATAATGATGTCTATCACCTTCCACCATCCTTGCTAACCTTCTGCCCTCTCCCTTTCCGTCCCACCCCTCTTCTCTATCTAGAATTTATCTATTCCTCCTATGCTCCCCCTCCCTACTCCACTATGAGTCAGCCTCCTTATATCAGAGAAAACATTCGACATTTGTTTTTTGGGATTGGCTAACTTCACTTAGCATTATCTTCTCCAACACCATCCATTTACCTGCAAATGCCATGATTTTATTCTCTTTTATTGCTGAGTAAAATTCCATTTTGTATATATTCCACATTTTTTAATCCATTCATCCACTGAATGGTATCTAGGTTGGCTCCATAGTTTAGCTATTGTGAATTGTGCTGCTATAAACATTGATGTGGCTGTGTCCCTGTAGTATGCTATTTCTAAAACCTTTGGGTATAGACCAAAGAGAGGGATAGCTGGGTCAAATGGTGGTTCTATTCCCAGATTTCCAAGAAATCCCCATATTGTTTTCCATATTGACTGCATCAATTTGCAGTCCCACCAGCAATGTATGAGTGTACCTTTTTCCCCACATCCTCTCCAACACTTATTGTTGTTTGTCTCCATAACAGCTGCATCTGTTCCATACCTGTCTGGGACAGTAGAACAAAATTGGTTAATGTGCTACATCAACAACAAGGTATTTCCATCAAGGCCTGCAGGTAGAGAACGTGTGCTAGGCTTACGTATCCACATATTGCTAGGGCCAAGCACTGCCAGGCACTATCACCCTATTGAGGTATGTGATGATGTGGAATAAATGTATGAAGCTTGGGTATTCAGGTCCTCAATAAATGGTCATTCACTGACTCAGTTGTTTAGTGAAGGTTGTTCAGTAAGAATTCACAATCTATTTATATAGTAGACACTATATAAATAGGCACAGAGTTGGTGTTTAAACAATATTGGATGGTTAGTTAATGATTGATAGAATGAATGCTACAAATAAAGAATTAACAGTGGTTTGCATCTTAAAAGTGATATAATATGTATGATCTCAAGCATACCATCAACCAGGAATTTGAAATTTAGGCAAATTTCCTGATCTTGCTAAACTTCATATTTCTCAGCTCTTAATGGAGAAATAAAAATGCAATTTTAGTCAGTTTCTTGCTCTGGTTTGGATATGTTTTGATTGTGTCCCCCAAAGAGTCATGTGTTGGTTTCTTGATCCCAGTATGGCAGTGTTAAGTAGTGGAGCTTTTAACAGGTGGGGTACAGTGAAAAATAATTGTATCTTCAGGCCTTCACCAAGAGTGGAGTGAGAGTTGGTTGTTACAGAAGAATGAGCATGGCCCTTTTCTGGTCTCTTGCTTCTTTTCTTATATGTGTGGGACTTATGCACATGGCCAGTTCTACTTCTTCTTCTCCACCACATTGTGATGTCATGGGTATCAAACTCTTGCACCATGTTATTTAGACTTCCCAGACACCAGAATTATGAGCGTCAAATAAACTTTTTTATTTATAAAGTATCAAGACTCTAGGGTTTTTTGTTGCTGTTGTTGTTATAGCAACATGAAACAGACTAAGACATTCTTCAATCCTAAATTTTTCCAAGTAGTATTTCTAACAGAAGAGAACCAACAAAACCAGGTCACTGCTTTCTACTCAAGTGTGATACTGAACCCCAAGGTGATGCCGGATGAATAGTGGACAAATGAGATCCCTGTCTACCCCTCAGGCTGTTCTTATATGGCTCTATATTTTGAACCTGCTGTGGACCCTCCAGGCTGGAAGACAAGGATGAAGTCCCGTGTCACTGGAGTCATCATAAAGGTCCCATCATGGAGACCATACGTAGGATCCTCAAAAAACTGCTTGCTGGGACTTTCCAACTGTAGTTCCTTTGCACTTGCTTTCTCTGATGTCCTTCTGAGATCTTGGTCCACAGTACATCCCTGAATGCTTCTTTTCTGGTAGCATCCTGAATGAGGTATTTCAAGATCTCTGAAGTCTGGCTTCCTTTTGCAGAATCAACTCAAACATTGGAAACACATTCTTGTTTCTCAACCAGATGGCATGCAAATATCCCAGCAGCACCTGGGATATCCCTGTGCCCTGGTCCATTGTCACTGGATGCTCAGTCAACCCACCCACCTTCACACTTCTCCTAACAAGAATCACCCACATGTGTCATCTCTCCAGGTCACATAGATCAGGTGCTACCACCCTGTATTCTACATTCCAGTCTGTTCTTATAAACCTGAAAAATCTAGGTAAAACCTAGCCTTGCTTGAGCTCCATGGGAAGCCCCTGCTTTGGTAATCATGGGGTGCAACAGTGCTGGGAGTAGGGAGTCAGGGACTTCTGTGGAAGGAAAGCTGTATGTGTGATCCTCATCCACTCATCCAGTCTGAGTCTCAGTTTTCCTCTCTGTGAAATGGATGTGAGACTATCACCCTATTGACGTGTGGGATGATGTGAAATAAGTGTATGAAGCCTGGGTATTCAGGTCCTTAATAAATGGTCATTGCTGACTCAGTTGTTCAGTGAAAAAGAATTCACAATCTATTTATATAGTAGACTCTGCAAATTAGATGCCTGTTTTGTGTAGATGAGAGCTTGCAAGGGCTGGAATTTTATTTTTGTTACTCCTGGTATGTCTCACAATGTCTACCCCCAGGGAAAATGTTGAACCAACCATGGTGATGTGAGGGAGGGAGGCTTACAGATCCTTGACTACTCCATAGGTTCTTTCAGAATCCCACCTGTGTGGCTCTTTATGCCAGGAAGCCACTTTATTTGGTGAGGAAAGAGGAAAAGAGTAGGGATATGTTAATCAGAATTGCATTGCTGTGATCACACTACCTAACAAAAACAGAGTAAAGGAGGGAAGTTTATTTGGGCTCATGGTTCAGGAGTTTCATTCATGGTGTGCCGACTCCACTGCTCTAGGCTCAAGATGGAGCAGAAGATCATGGCAGAGGAAAACTGTTCCATTTGTGGCAGACGGGAAGCAGGGAGAGGAGGAAGGGGACAAGAGGATGAACTCTTCCAGGGCATGCCTTCAGTGACTCACCTTCTCCAGCCATGCCCCACCTGCCTACAGTTACCATCCAGCCAGCCCATTCAAGTTAGGATGCACTGATTAGATTACACATCTCCCTATTCTATCATCTCACCTCTGAACATCTCTGAATTAACACAAGAGCTACTAGGGGATCCTTCATATCCAACCATAACAAAGAGTGCATAGTGAAATGTGGAACCCAAAGCATTTTAACAAAAAGGACTTCAACCTTCAAAACTGTTTCTGAGCACAGCCCAGTCATTTCAAATACCTGACTTTGAGCAAAGCACAGCAGGAAGATTTTGCATTACCTGGTTCAGGCTCTCCAGGATTGGGAGGGAACTTGTAACCAGCACCAAGGTACAAGTGCTTTATAGATGCCTTTCTGGAGGTGTTATATAAGGAAAGATAAGTTGGTACAATTTTTCTGGATATTAAATTAAAAAATGTACCTTAAAAATATTCCTAATAAATCATTACTTTGAAACATTAATTTCACTATTAGGAATCCACATTAAAGAAAAAAATCAACAATGCAGGCAGAGGTTGATGTACACAGGTGTCCCTGCAGATCATTTATAATAGTAACATGCCTTAGGTGACCTAAACATCCAACAAGGAGAATTGCTCAATAAAAAATGGTACAAAATCATAACTAAAAACATTTTATTATCTGGAAGGCTGGTATACTGTTAGTTAAAAAATAAAAATAAAAGGGCATAAAATTGTTCTTACAGATGACTCCAGATGTGAAATACATAATGTTCATACTTGAGAAAGATTGGAGGAAAAAATGTAATGCGAGCACTGGTTAACCATGGGGGGGTGTGGATAATGGATGTCTTATTGGTTTCTTTTTACTTTGGGGATTTTAGATATTTGCTACATTCTTTACTTGTATAATAAAATATAAATTTTCATAAAGAAGAAAACATGAACTTTGTGTGTTGAAATATTAGAAATAGAAAGGGTGTTCCACAAAATTACATTTTAATATTTTATATTTTATGGGCTTTGAATTGTTAATGCCTGACCTAAGAGAGCTAAGATTGAATTCCAAAATAGGCAAAAAATAGCTTTTCTGTGTGTCTTGAAAAAGGCTCAGAATGATTAGAACAATTTTCACTTACAGAAGTTCAGATTACTGTCACTGTCTTGGTCACTTGGAGCTGCTAGAGAAAAATGCCGTAAACTTGGTGGCTTATAAACAATGGACATATATTTCTCATAGTTGTGGATGCTGGAAGTTCAAGATCAGGGTTGGGTTCTGGGGAGAGCCTCTTCTGATTGCACAAGGCTGACTTGTCTTCTCTGGTCCCTTTCTCCTTCCCTCCCTCCCTCTCCTCACACGGCAGGAGGAGGGAGAGCTCTCTGGGATCCATTTTACAAGAATAGTAATCCCACAAATGACCTAATCCCCTAACAAAGGCCCCACCATTTAACACCGTCACATTGTGGGGTAGGACTTCAATATGTAAACTTTGGGGGAACTTGTACAGTCCATTGTACTTATTTCAAGCAAATTTAAGAGTTAATTATTAAAAAACATAACAGAAGCACTGGATATATATTGCATCACCTTCGTTGTTATACCACATGTTGGTTACCAGGACCTGTTATTTAGAATAATAGAACTATGTGGAAATAAACATAGCAGATGCCAATATTCATATATTGGTTACTTTCCCGGAATAACCCAAAGTTTATATATTTGTGTGTAGGTTGACCCTCATGACTTTACCTACAAAAACGGAGAAACTCGGGGGCTGGGGTTGTGGCTCAGCGGTAGAGCGCTCCCCTCGCACACGGGAGGCCCTGGGTTCGATCCTCGGCACCACATAAAAATAAATAAACAAAATTAAGTTAAAAAAAATGGAGAAACGCTTGCTCATGTTTCTATCGTGAGGAACATCACAGGCACTCCGTTTTTCTATTTGTCACCAGAAGAACCTGAAGACTGACACCCAGTATCCCTTCTATGGGACACATACCCCAAATGACAGATGTAGAGAACAGGATAAGTGATTGAGAGAAAAAGGGACACAAAGGAGACTTCCATGGAAACATTTCCTAAATTCTATATCCACAAGTGTTTTTTGAGGGGAAGTGACCCCCAAACATTCATGTCTTAAAGGCTTCTTCCCCTTCATCCCCAATGCAGTAAATGTGGGGCTTTGGGGAGCAGCTGGATCATAAAGGCTCTGACCTCATCAGTGACTTAATAATTTGAAGGCGTTGTTAGAACTATAGGAGGTGGGAACTGGTTGAAGGAAGGAATTCACTGGAGGAGTGCCCTTAGGGACTATATCTTGTCCCTGGTCCCTTTCTCCTTCCCTCCCTCCCTCTCTGTCTCCCTCTCCCTCCCTCTGTCTCTCTCTCCCCACTCCCGTCCCTCCCTCCCTCCCCCATCCACTCTCTTCCTTTCCTTCCAGGCTGCCATAAATTGGTTAGCTTCTTCTCCATTGCCCTTCCACTCTAGTGTTCTGTCTCACCCAAAGCCCAAAGAAGCCATGGAGTCAGCTGACCACAGGCTGTAACCTCTCAAAACCTGAGCCAAAATAAATCTTTCCTCCTTTTATTGTCTCCATCAGGTATTTTGTCAACTGCTGTAGAGCCCATCACAAGGTGGGAAAGGGGCAAGGAGGTGAGTGACACCAGTAAGAGAAGGTTATGACATTGGGGACAAGGACATACTTGACCTACTGTTTTATACTCTGAATTCTCCGGCAGGATTTGGAGGACACCTTGAGGTCTTCTGCTTCAGTGTGTTGTGAGAGGGTCAGTTCTTCTGAACACCTGCCCTTCCTCCTACATGCACCTGGCCTTGCTCCTACATGCACCTGATACCATAAAATCCTGAGCTTGTTAGGGGCAGCCTGTGTAGACTGAGTAGTTTCTTTCCCACTGCTGTTTTCAGAATTAACTTTCTTGGATTTGTGAAATCAATTTATACCCCTTTCTGTGTTTTACTGCTTAGAAATGGATTAAGGAAATAAGTAGAGAATGAGACATGACCCTCCCCACCACATCCTTTCCTCCCATGGAGATCCCTGGATTCTGGTAGCCAGGTCTCTATCATCCAGCTCACAAAATATGAAGGAAAACCCAACCAGCCCCAAAAGGCAGATCTTAAAGATACTGACATGGGGTGTTCTCCCAGGAAGCAGTGCAGCCACATCATTTCTCAGTGAAGTTCACTGATCACAAATTGCAGGCATTCTCAGAGGACTTCGAGTGGCTTCTCAATGCCTCACTTAAATTTAGTCAAAAACCAAATATTGCCATATGCTTGAGGAATGTGACTAACACAGAAAAAAAGATTAAAACTAAGAAATATTTTTCAGTGTCAACAAAAATAGAGACCATGACAGGAAACACTGTCACCACCAAACTGTCATAAATATCCTCACAGTATAAAACAAGTTACCACATTTAGAGGGAAATGGTAGATGCCCTAAAAATGGAATATGCAGAGAAGAAAAGTAGCTCTTAGAAACAAAAAAAAAAATGCAAGAGCAGAAACAAAAAGTCAGCAGAAGAGTCAGCAGATAAAGTTGAGAAAATCTCTGAAAAGGTAAGCAAACATATAATTGAATAATTAAATATGAAACTTAGAAAACCAGCCCCCCCACTCACACATGTAGCATATAAAACACTTCAAGCAAAGAGAATGAAAAGAACAGAAATTGTAAAAGAAATAATTCAAGAAAATTTCTTCTGAAGGAGACAAATGTTCAGCTTAAAAATAAAAAAGCCCATGGAGTAAACAACCCAGTGATAAAATAGTGATATTCACCAAGGCACATTATCATCATTATCATGAAACTTCAGAACGCTGAAAATGAAGAAAAGGTCCTGAAATATTTAGACAGAAAAACAAGATTAAATATAAAGACTTTTAGAGCTAAATGTCTTCTGAGTTTTTAATAGCCTCCCTAGAAGACAGAGACACTAAATGAATGCTTTTTAAATTATGAAGGAATTCTATGCCCGGTCAACTAAAACTCAAATATAAAGGGTAGGATAAATAAGTTGTCCTATGGATACAATATCAAAATTTGATCTCAGATCCATTCTGCAATTATTTCCCTTCCCCATTTTTTCTTCCCTCTCCATGGATCCTCCTCTTCTACTTTTGTGTTATGTCTTTTATTTCTATGAGATTTTCCTTCCCCATTTTTATATTCCTGATTTCTCTCTAGCTTCACATATGAGAAAAAAAAAATTTGACCCTTGCCTTTCTGAGTCTGGCTTATTTCCATTAGTGTGATGTTCTTCAATTCTATTCATTTACCAGCAAAGACATCATTGCATCATTGCATGGTTTTTAATAGCTGAATAGGACTCCATTGTGTACATATAACAGATTTTTTTTTAACCATTATCCTGTTGAGAGACACTTAGGCTGGTACCATAACTTGGCTAATGGTGAATTGGGCTGGTACTAAAAATCTTATAAGTGCATATAGAAATATGACAAAATGAATCCCACTTTTTTGTATAAATACAATGCATCAATAAAAAAAGAGATAAATGAACAGAAGGAAGACCACTAGTGTAGATCAGGAGAGGGAGAGGAAAAGGAAAAGTTTTGTTATGTGCACATATGAATATGCCACAATGAATTCCACTATTATAGAATGTAAAATTATAATGCACTATCTAAAAATACTGAGTGATCTCCCAAGTACTCTTTCTCAGAAGCTACTGGAAAATGCTTTCCACAAAACAAAGGAGTAATCCAAGAAAGAAGAATAAAGGGATGTGGGAAAGAATAGCACACATCAGCAGAGTAGAAGGCCCCCAGGACAATAAAAAGGAAGGTCACATAAATGATCGCTGAGTGCCGAGTTTTGAGTCAATTAGTACTGACTGGAGTAATTAGAGATACTGATAAATGATTTGTCTGAACATATTCATAGCAATTGAAGTCAAATTTGTGTCAAATGCCTAGAAAAACAGATAAAGAGAGAAACTGAAAATAAACTCCAAGGAAAAGAAGAAAAAAGTGTTGGGGGAGGATTGCAATAATTAGAAATGGCTATCTAGTAATGCCACTTGTGAAAGGACAGTGATACACACTTGAGTGGGTGTGGGTGGGCAGGGAGGTACATGGAGTGGAGGGGGTGAGAGAGATAGACCTTCATCTAATGCAATGAGCAGTCAAATGCTGTCATCCTTCTGGTGTAAGTTTTAGTTGTCCAGAGTTGTCTGACTTAAAACGTGTTTCCTTCCCAGCATCCCAAATCTTCCCCGATAAACTACTTGCTTTCCAATCCTTGACTCAGGGTCTGTGTTTGGTGAAATCCACTGCTTATAGGCACAGGGTGGCCTTCCATTGTATCTCGGCCATGTCATGGAGGAGTGAGTGAGCAAGTAATAAAATGCCTATAGTCTCTGTTGAGTCCTACAAGTTCCTTTTGGGGGGGATCAGAAAATAATTTGCTGGAGAGGAGGGTTAGCAATCGGTGTAGTTGGCAGGATTCCCCAGGGAGACATGATAAATGGACCCTGGAGATGGGAAAGAGCAGGGAATTTGCAGGGGAAATCCCAGACTGGCCATAGCCCTGATGTGATTTGAGGTGTCTTCCCTATTGGAGGGGTGGGGACACCCTAAAAATGCAAAGAGAGGTACTGCCAGTATTGGAAGCAGCATCCAAAGTAGTGACAGTAACAAAAGAGGAATCCAAAGTAGTCACAAAGAGTGAAAGGAAACAAAAGAGGCCACCATAGTGGTGGCCAGGCCCCTGCTGTGCCCTTTAAAGTTAGCCACAGACTGGGGCCCAGCCACCCAGCCTCAGCTCCTTAGAGGACAGAAAGTGTTAAAATTGGACCAAGGAGCCCGTTTAGCACAGGGTGACTATAAGAATGTGCTGTTGACGCCCTTGAACATGTAGATGAGCGTCTGCAGGTCACAGCCTGCTCTTATTCTAAAGTGAGGGGACAAGGCCCAGACAGGTATTAGACATTGGTGACTCATGAAAACTGGGATTCTCAGACCTGGGGTCCACTTGGGGAGTCCACTAGTTTCAGGGACTCAGAAGTTGAGGTGGAAGATGAAGACATAATAGAAGCTAGACTAGTAATGGTCCAAAAGTTAAACTCAAAGGGAGGAACCTGGGGAATATTTACATACCATACACCACATACTCCCACAGAGCTGCTGGAACTAGGGTCCAAGTTCAGGGGAAAAAAAGAGAAAAAGGAAGTGTACCTGCATGGCTGCTCTTCTTGTGGGACCCTGGAGCAGATAGGATAATGTTGAATAGTACAGGATTATCTAAAATGACTTCAGTAACTGCTCATTCTGCTCTATGTCAGGCTACTAATAAAAGTATAGGGTCATTATTAGCTTGGCTGCTTTTTGCCATTCACAATATATGGCTAAATTCAAGAGATATTCCTGTACCCAGAGGCACCTGGGCCTCCATGGAAGAACTACAGAGTTATATGTGAGAACTGGGAATAAAACATACTATTTAGGTGTGGCCTTTCCCAGGAAGGAAGAGTATGACTTTTACTGCCAGGATGAGGAATGCAGTGTCACATATAGCCCTTCTATGTATTTATGGTACCCTGTTACCAATATTATCCCCATTAGTAGGGGAGCCCCTCCAGCAAGCAGCACAACTGATACAGATCTAGGGGAGACAGAAAGATTTGGGGAGAAAATGGGAATCTATTAAACTCAGCCCAAACTGGTGACTTAATAGGAAAACAGATTAACAACCCAATGCCACACTGGTATAGCTGTGGAAGCAATTTTTAAAGGACAAGAGGTCTCAGCCACTATCATCCAATAAGGAGAAGAAAAAGGGAGACAGAAAAGTAGAATGGACTTCTACTCCAAAAGGAGACAAAGACAAGCCTCTCCCATGAGGAGACAGGAGGAAAGCCGAGCCCCTGGCTCCCCGGGAGGAGTCATGGAGCCCTTCAGTGTAGGACAACTAGGGGACAGGTCAAAGTGCAGGGGTATGAGCCTTGTCTCTGGACTAGGGGGCGTATTTGGAAATGGAAATGGCAATACATTGGCTTCAAAAATATTCAGAGAATGCCATCATGGGTGGACACAGGAGCTGAATGTAAATTGATATGTGGAAATCTTGATAAATGCTCAGGAAGATTAACTGCTATTGATGGATATGGGGAAAAATAGTGAGAGTTTGAGCTGAAACTTTGTGGCTTGGACCATTACCACCCACCCTACTACCTGATGTTCATCACCCCACTCCTGATGTATAACAGGTGTTGACATCTTGTGAGATAAAGGCCTCCCTACTACCTTAGGGGAGTTCTGTTTGTTGCTGGGAGCTTAAGCATGTGTGAGCTGTAAAGCCAATATTCAGAGTTCTTGATGACCACTGTTGTTTTGCCTGCACCCTGCTGAGTCATTGCTATCAGACAATATCAGCTTTCAAGAGATAATGGAGACCACACATGAATTGGCTAAAGTCAGCATAATTTGCCCAGCCCACAGTCCATTTAACTCCCCCGTATGGCCAGTAAGAAAGAAGCATGAGATTTGGCACGTGATAGTAGTTTGTAGAAAATTAAATGAATTGATCCCTCCACTTTATGCCACCGTTCCCAACATAGCCGTTATTCTAGAAGAGCTAAGTACTCAATTATGGACATACTACTATGGGCCTTGCTAATGCCTTCTATGTCACAGACAAAGATCTGAAGAGTCAAGACCCATGTACCTTCAAATGGGAAAACTGATGGTGTATGTTTATAGTGTTTCCTCAAGGATATCTCCATCATCCCACTTTTTGAAATGGTGTGACAAAATACCTGGTACTGACCTCCACTAGTAAAAGTATTTCTGTAATAATCACGTCTGATTCTCTTCCAGTGCTCACCAAAGGTACCCCCACACTTTTTCGAGGAAGGAAACAAAGCATAATCCCTGACAATCTTCAGGGCTCTCAGTAATTGGTGAAATTCCTGGGTGTTGTCTGGTCAAGTGAGACAAAGTTTGTACTGCAGCTGTGAGAAAGTTCAGGTGTTTCCATTTCCCAACACAGTAAGTCAAATACAACAATTTGTGAAGTTACCGAGTTATTGGAGGGCTTTCATTCCTCATCTGGCTCAGTTGTTAGGACCCCTTTATAATTAGTGTAGAAGGAGTACTCTATGGGACCCTACTACTGGCATACTGAGGCCTTTAATCAGGCCAAACAAATGTTAAAACAGCCTCTGAGACACTAAACACACCAAAACCTGCTGAGCTTACTACAGATGGCATTGGATTGGAATTATGGCAGCAGATTGGGGGACATAAGTCCCCCATTGGATTTTGGTCACAGTCATGGAAGAAGGCAGAGGAATATTATAGCAAATTGGAAGAAAAGTATATGCCACTTATGCTGCCCTTCCTGCCAAAAAGCCTATCACCAGAGAAGCTCCAGTTAAGGTGACAACCTACCCTATTAGTGTATGGCCACAGAAAAAGGTCAAGGCTCCATGATTGAGGGTAGCCCAGTTGGCAACTGTTATGAAATGGAGTGAATACCTTTGAAAGGAGGAATAGACAACACTTCTCCTCCCAGCTTAGAACTTCAACAGTTTCTGGGACAAGTCAATATGAAGTAGAAAAGGATGAAATGCTAGAAGACACACCTTTGTTCCCTTCACCTGTACAGAAAGGCCAACCTCCAATAGCAGGGACAGCCTGGTACAGTGACAGATCAGTAAAGAAAACTTTCCAGAGAGGAGAGCTATAGCCTATCACCCAGTGACTAAGACTCTGTGGATCAATGAGGGACAAGGACACAGCAGCCAGCGGGATGAATCGTGAGCAGTAAGGATGCTTATTGTTCATGCAAGTGGGCTATTGACTATCTATACAGACAGCTGGGCCATATTCAGAGGACTTACAACATGGCGGTCTCAGTGGCAACACCAACAGTGAGTGATGATTGACAGCAGGCCTCTGTGCAGAAAGCAGCTATGGGAGTGTATCATCTGGCACTGTGTCCACACCAAAGTTGTCACAATGTACCAGGTGACTGCTCATGGCTCTCTTTGATTTCCAGGAAATGATTAAGCTTGGCAAGGAAAAGATGGCTAAAGGAACCCCCAGTAGAAGAAACCGCTCCTTTGCTACATCATAGATTAAAGAGTGTAGGGCATAAGACCATGTGGGTTGCTGTGACACCCAGGGGGCTGCCATGTGGATGTCTGATGTTGTTGCTACATACCAGAACTGTCTTGCCTGCCTTCACTACCCACGATGTCTGGATGCCACCAAGGGGCACATCTAACAAGGTGACATCACTCTTGAGGGATAACAAATAGACTATATTGGCCCTCTCCCATTATCGGAAGGGGCCAAATATTCATTGACTTGGGTGGACACAGTTACAGGTTTGATTCAGGCCTTCCCCAGCAAAAGGGCCAAGCACAGGGCAACTATTAAGGGAATGGTCTGGCGGAGTGCCATATATGGCACACCACAGGTAATTGAAAGTAACAAAGGAACTCATCTCTCAGACCATGACATAACAACAGTGGGCTCAAGAGTAGCACAAATTATGGATTTTCCACCTGCCATCCGATCCAACAGGAGCTGAATTCATCCAAGGATAAAGAAAGAGCCAGCTGAAATAAACCTTCAGGACTAAAAGTAACTTCATGCAGGGCTGCTTGTCTGCCTGAGGAACTGGGAACACTAAATGAGAAACCCAGACATTAACTGCCTGCAGTTGTTTCTGTGTTATCTTGCCCATGGCTACAAGCATCACAGCTATAGATAAAGGGCAGTTCCACTGAGCATTTTCTTAAACTTACCTGGGGCACAAGTAATAATTCACAATTGCCATGTCCTCAGGACTTCACATGAGAGACAAGGAGCACTTGTCGGTCATGGAATGTACAAGTAAGTGGTTTGGCTTACTGACCCCTTGTGGGGAGAGAGCATGTCTAAATTCACAAGTAAAGGCTACTGTGTTGGGAAGCTGGTCTTCAGAACAACAGGTGATGTTACCCTGGAGTGTCATCACCTGAGGAACACCTTGTATCCGTTTAAGAGAGTTAAATATGCCCGAGGTGTCTTACCCTTTCTATGCTCCTGAAGTGCAGATAGATTGGTATGGCATTCACCAGGCAAGTCTATCATAGTCTACTTTATTAACCCAAGTTCATAAGTAGCCTGTATGGTACCTCATGGAGCTGACTTTCCATTCTGGGTACCTACTAAACATTTGTCAAATTCTCCATAGGTTAGCAACAAGTAATCTATTCCTGGACTGGGCAACAGAAGTTGTATATCATGCCAACCAGACCAACTGTTGTCTGCTCAGAACTCCCAGCGGATGTGAAAACACAAGGACTTCCTTGGGCAGTTCAACCTACCCATGAGATGGAATTGACTTGGATAGAACAGAACTGGACTAAAATGCAATCTCGCTCATGCTTTAACACAAGTTAAATCTAAACAGATCGATGCTGTCTTAATTACCTTAGCATGCTTGCCGATGGTTTCTTGCTCTCTGTGCTGCTCTGGAAGATATGGATGTGATGTGCCTCCAGATCCCTGTTCTGAGGGCCTCACAGAAGACATAAGATGGTCTGAGATGGAGAGGGACACAAAGGGGCTTGTGTGTGGGGTACCAAAAGGGTGAAGTGTCAGGTTAAAGACTAATCATGGCCTAGGAAACCTTGCAATGAGATAAGGTGTCTAAAGAATCTGATAATAAAGAAAAAGGAGAATGGAAACAGTTCATTTCCCTTATCTCCCATCTTCAAGTGAGAATCTAAACAGAGTGACCTTGGTTGTAAAGTAAAGGAGTGTACTCCTAAAACACCTGAGGAAATCCACCTGTGACGTGGACATGCGACCTAGCCTGCATGTCCCCACCTGCTTGTAGGCATGGTGTAGCCCTCTGTTGTATCCCGGCCCACCAAGTGAGTGATAAAATGTCCAAAGGCTCCCACTGAGTCCTCCAATGGAGGGGATCAGTAAAAAGTAAGCTTGGGGCATTTGCAGCCTGGGAATTGAACATTCAGCCATCAAAATCTGGGAGGATAGACGATGAAACAGGAGACTACAAGATAAGAAGTGCTTGAGTTGTGGCACCATGTGATGGGTCAGAAGCAGCCTCTGTAGAGGAGACCCCACCAGCCTGAGCTGACTTGGCCTCTTCCCTTCCTCCCCTTCCTCCTTGTATACTCTCTTCCCTTAGCTTCGTTCACCATTCCTCCACACTTTTCCTCATTCCTCTTGAGCTCCTCTACCTCAATCAGTCTTATAGAGTGCTCCTCTGGGGGCTCTGTCTCAGGTCCTCTCACACCTTAATTTATTAATTCTCTTTGCAATGCTTCAATTGTCATCTATACACTGAAGAATTCCAGTCTACATCTTCTTGCCAGAGTTCTCCTCTATGCTTCAAGTACAAGTAGCCAACAGTACAAACCTTCTGAGAACCCCCAATAGCACCTTGCTTCACATGCAGCAGGTATACTATGCTCTGGTGCATGGCTTTAAAATCCAGCATGTTCCCATCTCTGGATGGTTCCACACACTTTTTCTTCTTCTTAGAAAAGTCCTCATCCCATGACTCAGGGGTACTGAATTTCAATACTCCAGGGAGCACTGTAAGTAGATTTCTGTGTCAAGGGTCTCTGCCTTGCAAGGCTGAGAAGATCCTGCTTTTGTCAGCATCTGCAAGGCCCTTCTTCATGAAGGTTGAGGTCAACCATTCAACACAAATCAGGTTTCTTTCTAATCCTCTTTGTGCTTTCTCCTCCATGTAACCATCATCCTTCATAATCAGATATTTGTGTATGAACACAAACCATATTTGTATTGCTCAGTGCTTACCAGTGTCCACAGTATAGTAGAAACTCAACAACAATATACTGAATGAATGAATAAATTAAATTAAATGGAAATCCTCCAATCATCCAACTTCTACTCTGCACCTGACATGCACCAAATACAGTACCGTGGAGTAGAAGATGAAAATGAATGCAACATAGTTCCTGTCACCAAAAAACTCACCCATCTAGCATTATGTGAAAAAGTCCAGTAATAGAAATATACAAAGATACAGAAACAGCGAAGGAGAGGATGAGCAGCACAGGGTACTTAGGATAGAGAATAAGGAGAAAAGAATCTGAGTAGCATAGACCAGCCTGACTCACTGTGATCCCTCAGGAGGCCTGGGCAGCCCTCACCTCTATTCAGCACATAAAATAACACTAAATAAAACAGAGTTTCTAAGATGCTGCAGTATTAATGATGACATAAAGGTTTTATGGGCAACGTGGGCTGTGACCAAAACTCCTCTACAAGAAAATCAATAGAAACAGAATTACCACGGTGAGATCAAACATCTCATCACTTGCAGTGGGACAGAGCTGGCATTTATAGCTGACAAAGAGTTCACTTGGAAGTGTGAGAAATCCTTGTTTCCATTAGAATGTAATTTTGCCATTGAGGATGGCAGAACCCCAGTGACATGCCATGAGAATCCTTTGGATGGCTGGATATAAAACCTTGGGAGCTTATTTATCATATCCCTCATTTCTGTCTATAGGGTGGGGGATTAAAGTCATTTGCTGAGGCAAAACTACCCACTGATTCAAATAAGAGTCAATACCTTAGACAAGTCCAGATGTGAAATGTTATCAGTTAGCTTCCATAAGTCATTCTTAAGTCACCCCAAAACGTAGTGACTTAAAACACCAGACATCTGTTATTGTGTATGATTCTGGAATCATCTGGCTGGCCCTCCTTCTCTGGGCTGACTGGGCAAATTGTCTAGGAAGTCTTCACTCCTATGTCTATGACAATTGAGGCAAAGGAATGTATCTCTCATCAGGCTGACCCAGTTCACAGGGAGTGGGCACAGTTTCCCAAGAGTAGCCAGAAAGAGTAAGACCCAATGTGCAAATGCTTTCCAAATCTTTGCTTGTGACCCACCTGTTATTGGCCTTTCAGCAAAATGAGTTTTGTGATGTAGACCCGAGTCACTATAAGAAAGGATTACCTGGGCTGGGTGTTTAGCTCCATGGTAGACAACGTGCCTAGCATGTGTGAGGCCCTGGGTTCCATTCCCAGCAGTAGAAAACAAACAACGATCAAGCATGACCCAAGAGTGAATAAAAGGAGAGAGGCCCACCATTTTTGCAAACAATCTACCACAAAGATAAATGCAGAACTTGCACAGTGAGACCATTACTGCAAGGAACAGTTGGAGTTCATGCTTGATCCTGGAAAAATTCTCATTAAAGTCCCTCTGATGCTTGTAGTCCTACATACAGAGCCAGCTGTCATCACCAGTCTAATGACCAACCCAGAGTGGGTGCCATTTTGTTGATTAATGGCAGCTAGATTTTCCAAAGCTTAACACACAACACTCCATTTTATTCTTCCTAGGTTCAGAACCAACCAAAAGATAGCCACAGGAAGAAGAAAAAGTGATAGCCTGAGGGGACTTTTCTGGTAGAATCTATGCTATGGGGGACCAGAGAGTAAGATTCTTACAAGGAGACCTCAGAGGTTGAAAAGAAGGGTCGATTCAAGCACATTTAGTTGCTTCTCTCACACTTGCAATCACAGAACCCAAACCTTCTCTTCCCAATAGGTTCTCCATCCATATCATTCTTGCTCTTCTCCCCCTGTTACCATGAGTTTTCTATCTCTTAATATAATGGATATAACCACTAATCCAACCACTCAACCACTAGTCAGTCATGTGGCTTTCAAGTAAGTTCTGCTTATTATCTATGAGACTACTCTCCTTGTGGACTCTTCCTACGGTTGTTGTGGGTAGTATGGATTTTGTCCTCTGAAGGTTCCAAAGTGGGAGTGAACACCAAGGCCACTCTGTACCCAAGGTTGAAAATGAAAATGCTCCTCTATTTCCCATTTGAATTATACCCAGCCACACTGTTCAATAGAGTTTATCAAAATTTTAAAAGGATATTAAAAACCCCAAGATATTTCAGTGATAAAATGTCAACAAAATATTGATAGATGTTCCATATTTGAATACTAAAGTCCTTCCTATTATAAAGTTCCCAGGAGAAGTTAAAATTGAAACAAATTTAAATAAATCAGTCTTCAAAATCCAATTTTGTTGTGAAATTAACATGCTCAGAATTTTTAGTTGGAATTTTTCATATACAATTGCATATTCACATGGTGTTAACAAATAATAGATTCAGTGTATCTTTATAGTTTCCCCTAGTGATACCATCTTGCAAAACTATATACTATAATATCACAACCAAGATATTGACATTGATACAGTCAAGATACGGAACATTTTCATAATTGCACAAGATCCCTCAATTTGCTCTTTTATATCCACACCCACCATCCTCCCATCCTCACCACCACCTTAACCCCTGGGACCCACTAATTTGTCCCTATGTTCTGCTTTGTCATTTCAAGAATGTAATATTAATGGAATTAAGCAGTACACAACATTTTAGATAAGGGATGTTTTAATCAGCATAATTGTCTAAAGATTTCTCCCAGTGTGTCACCACAGCACATTTTATCCCTCTAGGATAAATGCCCAGGAGTTCAATTTTACGGTATTAGCATGTTTAGTATTTTAAGAAACTACCGACCTGTTCTCGAGAGTGCTTGTGTCAACAATATTCCTGGAAACAATGTAAAAGTAACCCTGGGCAGCACTTGCCGTTATTTTTATTTGTTCAACATTCAGATAGGTATGTAGGAAGCCTCACTGTGGTTTTAGTTTCCATTTCCCTAATGGGCAATGATGTTGAACCTTGATACGCACTTCCTTTGGTTAAATGTCTAATCATGTTTTCACTCATTTTCTAATTGGACTGTTTTCTTGTTGTATTTTCCACTGTGAGTTTTGAGCATTTTCCTTGTATTCTAGGTACGAGTTCTTCAGTAGACCTATACTTTGCAAATATTTTCTGTCACTTTTGGGTTGTCTTTTCATTCTCTTCATCAGGCTTCCCCCACCCCACCCCCATAGCACAAGAATGTTTCATCTTGATGAAGTAAAATGTATTGCTGATTCCAGACTTGTACATTTTGGGTCAAATCCAGTACTCTTTGCCTAGTCCTAACTTCCAAAGATTTTACTCCTTTGTACTTCTAAAGTCTCATAGTTTTACATTTCATGAATACTCCCTTGATTCTTTTTGAGTTAATTTTTGTATAAGATGAGAGATTTTGGTTGATTTTTGAGATCAAAAATGAGAGATTTTTAGCCTATGAGTGGCTAATCCTTCCAACAACTCTTGCACCTTTATGAAAAATCCGTTGTGCATATTTGTGTGGGCCTATTACAGTTTCTCTATTGTTCTCCATTGATCTCTGTGTCTATGTCTTCTCCAGGAATACACAGTCTTGAAGTTGAGTAGGTTCATTGTTTCACTTTTTTCTCTTTATCACAATTGTTTTAGCGATTTTGGTTCCATTGCCTTTTCTTATACACTTTAAAATAACCTTGCTTATATTCACAAAATTCTTGCTGGGATTTGGATAAGAATTGTATTAAACCTGTGGATCAACTTAAGGAGAACTGTCACCTTTGCTATGTTGAGGCTTCTAATCCATAAATATCTTCCTTCATCTTATTTAAATATTTAATTTCTTTCACCCATAATCTGTTGTCCTTAGCTATTTTATCTTTCTTTCTGTCTGTGAGTGTGTTTAGTTAGTTAGATTTGCAGCCGTGTGTTTCATGTATTTGTTAGAGTTACAGGTTTAATGGTTGTTTCTGTAACTTTGGTGCCCAGGTGTTCTTTGCTAGAATGTACACATATAATTGATTTTGATATTTACCTTGACAATTGTGAATTTACTGAACTTGCTGATAGTTTTAAGTGTGATCTGTGAAACCCTTGGCATTTTCTACATATATAATGATGTCATCTTTATATAGAGACCCTTTTTTCTTTCTTCCCAATATGTGTGGCTTTTAATTGCTTCTCTTTCTTGCTGGTATTGAAGCATACAATGTAATCTTGCCTTATTTCACTTTTTGGAGGGAAAACAGTCAATCTTTCACTATTAAGAAAAACATTAACTGTAAGAACTTTGTGGCTGCTCTCCATTAGTTTAAAGAATGATTTCTAGTTTGAGAGCTTTTTTTGTTTGTTTTTAATCATGAATAGTGAGTGTTGTTATATGCATTTGTTTCAGCATCGATTGGCAGGATCATGTGATTTTTCTTCTTTAAATTGTTGATATGGTGGATTGCATTCATTGATTTCTAAATATTGACCCACCTTCAATCTCTAGGGTAAATGCCACATTGGCATGGCATATAATTCTTTTTATATTTTGCTGAATTCTGTTTGTTAATATTTTGTAAGGATATTTGATCTATATTCACGTGGGATAGTGTTCTAACAGTTTTTTTTTTAAACTTTTGTATGTTTTGTTTATCTTTATTGATTTTGGGTTTAGGATCAGGGTAATGAAAGCCTCACAAAATGAATTGGGAAGTGATTTTACCTCTTATAATCGGTTAGAAAATGTGTAGTATTAGAATTAATTTTGGTAGAATTCTCTTGTGAAATAATTTGAGCCTGAAGATTAGCAGGATGGGCAGTTTTTAAATTACAAATTCAATTTTCTTAATAGTTACAAGGCTATTCACACTATCCATCGCATCATGGGTGGTTTTAGGGAACCAGTCCACTCTGTCTAAGTTGTACGTGCGTGTCTTTAGAGATGTTTGTTGTGTTTTGTTATTATTCCTTTGGTGTCTGCAGGAACTAGAGTAATACCCCATTTTATTTTTTATATTGGTAATTTGCATCATCTATTTTTTTCCGTGTCAGTTTTGCTTCCTATTTGTCAATATATTCTATCTTTCCTGAGATCTACCTGTTATATTGTTTTTTGTATTATGTTTCTGTTTCCATTTTATTGACTTCCATTCTCATCCTTCTTATTTACTTCCTTGTGCTTGCTTTTGATTCATTTTATTTTTATTTTTCTAGATTCTTAACATCCGATCATTGATTAGGCATTTTTGCCTTTTTCTCTGATGTGTGCTTGTAGTACTAGACGTTTCCCAGTCATTATTGCTTTATCTGTGTTCCATAATTTTTTATATTGTATTTGTGTTTTTTCAGTTCAGTGTTCTTTAATTTTTTTTAGACTTCCTCTTTGACCATGAATTACTCTGCTTTTGCCAATTTCTTCTTTTAGTTTGTATATATAGATCACTGATATTCGATGCAGTTGTTCAAACATTAGTGTACAAGTCAATCATTTTATTTTTTGTCTAGTATGGTTTCCATATGTCTGAGATGAAAATAAAACCCATGAAGCTTTCCACTATGTTGCTGATCAGGTGCTAAGGTACCTACTCAGTGCACCTTCTCCTATTTTTCATAATCCTACTGAATGCTTTCTATATAATATCCAGAATATTTAGTTTTATTTAGCCAAAGAAATAGGAGAAAGTCTTTTACAACTTCCCAAAAGCAGAACGTCCAAAGAATTTTGTCTTCCCCCTACTTCCAATTCAGCTCAGAATTATGACTCATATTTTTTCTCACCCTGAGAGTTCCTTCATGTCCAGAGACATTACGTTAGCATTCCTTCAGTAGCAGAACGTGAACTGTCCTCATCTAGGAAACAGAATACTTCCTTCAGCAAACCCAAAGTCCAATTGATCCAGCCCATAATGTCTGGCCATGCTTTCATTATAAGTCTGAGCATTTCCATGACATATGCAAATATCATCATACTGATCTCACACTCTCAAACAGTCTGAGAAGACGATGTTCCCCAGCTCTTTAAAATTTTGTCCTAGGTGATAGATGTTCTTAGGGCAAAATGCCATTCCTCAAATTCCAAAGAACACATGCCCTAAAATGCAACAGAAATTGAGGGAAGCGGGTGCAGGGGGTAGAATCCCCCTCCATGGTAGCCTCTCGCCGGGTGCCTGTCACCTAGACACACAAGCTGGCATGGATGAGTGTGGAGTTCAATGAGCAGTGTTTGATGGAAAAATTGGTTAAAAGGACAGGGACCTCAGAGGGGGACGAGATGTGGGAGAGATGGGATAAGGCTAATTCCCATCTCATGGAAAGCAGCATCAACAAATAAAATGTGAGACTGATAAGCACAGCATGACATCTTAAAACAGGACAGAAAACACAAGGAGAAAGCCAAAAAATGTGGAAACAGGAGGACAGGAAGGAATGCTGTATTATCAAAATCTATCGTGATGTCATAGGATGTGTAAGTGTGTACATTACAGTCCTAAATGTAAAACTCATAAAACCAATTGCTATAATCTCCCCGCTGCCCGTGACAGCCTAGCTGCTCCTGCCTCTTCTTTTTAACATCCCCCTCTTTTTCCTGCAAGCCAACAGAGCTTTCCAACAGCAGCGCGACGGATGGGTCAGAAAACAGGTCATGCCTGGGCAGTATTTCCTGAGCTGCCTGGTTCTGATCTTGGTTTTGAAGCCAAGATTCACATCAAATCAAGTCAAATCAGCCAATGCTCATTGTGCATGCAGCGTGAGGGGGTGGGAATATAAATCCATCCCTGACACACAGGACGTGCAGTTGCAACCCACCAGTCTCACTTTAAAAGAAATAAATATCAGGATGTAAGTGTACCGGAGTCTCCACGAGGCCTTCAAAGTACACACTGATCATAGGAATGGCCAGCTGTAGAGCTCGACTGGCTTCAGAGAGCATTTGGTCCTTCCTCCTCACTTGACAAAGTAGGAAGCAGAAGCCCAGATGGAACTGTGCCTGCAGGCGGCCTGCTCCAGCTTGGAGGCACTGGGGTGAGCTGCAGAGAAGCGAAGTCCAGAGCTCCAGCATATTTGGAGGTCAGAGAAGTGATGACTGCAGATGTCTCCTGGAGGGAAAGAGCCTGAGGTGGACTTTTTGCAAAATGGGCAGCAGAAAGAAAGGGCTTCAGAAGACGGGAACTTGACCTTTGCAAACAGCAGAGCTTTGCTCATGCGCTCACCTCACTACAGGCATACAGGGGGACGTAGTTGGTGTCATGGGTGCCAGAGCTGAGTAAGCAGAGACTGTCCCTGGCTCAGAGTTACTCAGAAGATGGCAAGAGCTTTGTTCTAGCCCCAGCCCGGGTTCTCCCTCCTGAGCATCTTGCACACTTGTCCTCTTTCCCTCATTACCACTACCACCTCTCCTGTCCAAGCTGGCCTCCTTGAATCCCCTCTGACCTCTTGAAACAGTCTTCAAACTGCAATCAAAATGACGTTTAAAATAAACACATGTGATGATGCTGTCAATGTGCATAAAACTCTTCAACGGATAAGGATTCTTAAAAGAAAAAAAATCAATCAATTTCCAATTTCCCAAACATAGTACACCAGTTCTGTTTGTTCATGCCCCACCTCTTGAGTGCAGTTCTTTTCTCTGTTCCACCTAATGCGTAATCACCCAGCTTCTACCGGCCACAGGGCTTTTGCACATGTTTCTCCCTCTATCTGGCTTGTCTTCACTTACTTAAGCCATTTATCACCTGAGGATTGTTTTTTTCAACAGAATTCCCCTTTACCTCCACAACTAAGCTGAGCACATAGTAGGACTTGTTCAATTGTACCCTTAACTCTATCCTTTAATTATGAGATGTTCTCACCCAGGAACAAGAATTATGTTGTTTCTACATGATGAGTTCAGTACAACTCTCATCTCACTCTCAATTACTTAGCAGATAGTGAGCAATGTTTTATCAGTGAATGCATAAATCTGAGACAAGCCTGTTTTTAATTCATGGGTAAGATATTATTAAGAATGCCCACCCTTTCTACAACCATGTGTAAAATAACGTGCATGCAGACACAGATGGAGGGAGACAAGGTTTTGTTTTATAATTCAGTGTCAAATCAAGAATGAGAAAACTGCATGTTTCTGTGCATAAGCCCCAGCCTGTGATCCTCAAAATAAAACCACCCATCACCAGTACATCCCCCCAGCCTGGGAAACACTCCATTTGAAAGGCAAATTCTCTCTGGATTGACCCTAATACTTGGATTCTTCCCTTGTGCCTAGAAGATGAATGGTCTGTGTTCCTCAAGCTCCAGTGCTGTCTCTTAACTAAAGAAGGGTCAATGGAGGCCATCGAGTTTCTGAGAGAAAATTCCACTCCAAGCCTCCTGCTTGCTCTTTCTGAAGTCCAGGCAGAAAACCAAGAGAAACTCACAGGAAACAGGCTTCCTGCTCATACAGGAACCCCCTGCAGAGAGCATGTCAGAACTTGAGAGCTCCAGGTTAGCGTGGGGACCTCTTCACCTGGCAGCAGGATTCCCACGTGGTGACTCAAGGTTAAAGGTTCAGATACAAGGGTACACACCTTTGCTAGTTATGTGACCAGAGATGTGTTTTTAACCTATCAGTGCCTGAGCTTCTTTGCATACAGAATCCATGTGAAAATTGGGCTGCCATGGCTGTAAAATGAGATTATCCATAGAAAGTGCTCAGTAAGGCACCAGGCACAGAGCATCCTTTGGTCAGGGCTAAAATCCACAGACACAGAGGTAAGTGTAGACTCCACCACAGACTGTGAGGTACCCTGCCTGTGCTCCAGTCAGTTGGTGTAGAAAGGCTGTTAGAATGAATGCATCTTAGCAGTGGAGGTGCAGAGGCGTGGCTGAAGACGGACAATAAAGCTAATGCTTATGCAACACCCCCCACTCCATGCGGATCACCATAGGCACTTTGTACGTGGTCTTTCTGTTTTGTCTCAAGTCAGGCGAACTCCCTCAGTGTGAGGCCCTCACAGGGACAGCTGCATTCATTTTTCAGTCTGTATTGTTTTCCACAAAAGGAGCTCTGGGAAGGACCACCAACCCTCACAGTCAAGGTCACTAACAGGAGAAGAATCCTCCTCCAGCAGACAGATGGGGAGGGAGGGTTTAATACTACTCCACACTACCTCCCAGAGTGGGGCCCCCGTTCTGTTATCATTCATGCCTTCTTTTTCTCCATTTCATTCCCCCATGCTCTACTAATCTTGTTTTCTGCAAACCTTGGGAGAGAAGTAAGCGATGTGGAATTGCCTGTTCTCTTCCTGCTGCCTGGGTTTCTCTCTCCTAGTAGGACCTATTCTAAGTGCCAAATGCACACAACTAATTCCCCACCTGGCAGGAGCTGCTAGAAAGCATAAAAAGTGGGTCAGCTCATCAGAGTCATTTGTCCTGAGGGAATACATGACCATGCAGGAGAAAAATATGTTAATTTGGCCAGGAAAAAAAAAATACCTTTCAATGAATCACAGTTGCAGAAGGAGTTTGAATTAAACCACTCAGCTATTCATGCATGTGTTAATTCATTCACTTGCTCATTCACTCATTCAACACATGGTCAGAAAAGAACAGAGTCCACGTAGGACACTAGAAATACCAAAGCAAAGAGGAGGTCCATGTCTACCACAAAAGATAGTAGAAAGTTCAGGGGGAGTGGACATTAATTCATTCATTCACTCATTTTTATGGTTTGGATGTAAGGTGTTCCCCAAAAGCTCCTGTGTAATTGAAAGAATATTCAGATGTGTAATGACTGGATTGTGAGATTGTCATCTAATCAGCCCATCCTAGTTTGAAAGGACTACCTGGGTGGCAATTATAGGCAGGTACGAAGTGGCTGGAGGAGGTGGGTCACTGGAGGCATGCCCTGTAAGGTAGCGTATCTGGGGCCCTTCCGACTACCCTCCTCTCCACTTCCTGGCTACCTCAAGGTGAGAAGCTTTACTCTGCCATGATCTTCTGCTTCACATTGAGCCCAGAGCTATGGAATCATTCAACCATAGACTGAACCACTGAAACTGTGAGCCAAAATAAATGTTTCCCCCTCTAAGTTGCTCTTGTCAGGTATTTGATAATAAGCTAACTCATTCACTTATTCGACTCAGAAAGGACCAGACACTGTATAGAACATTGGAAATACCCAACCAAAGAGAAGGTCTGTGACATAAGGAACAGGCAATTCCACATAAATGACATAAGGTGGTAGAAAGTTCATGGGAGGCTGGGGTTGTGACTCAGTGGTAGAGCACTTGCCTAGCATATGTGAGGCACTGGGTTCAATTCTCAGTACCACATAGAAATAAATGAATTTAAAAAGGTCTATTAATATCTAGAAAAAAAATAAAAAATATAATTTTTAAAAAGACAGTTTATTGGGCTTTGGTGCAAAACTGACTGTTGGATTAAATGCTAATTAGTGCCTAGGAAAGCTAGCAGTATGAACAGAACTCTAAAGCATGTGATAAAGAAGGGAATGGAGAGGGGAGCTGGATACTCCCCTTACCTCCAACCTTTAGGTAAGCATCAAAGCAGAGTGACCCTGGCTGTAAAGTAAGAGAATGTACTCAGACAACATCTGAGGAAATACACCTGCACAGTGAACATGTGACCTGTCCTATATGTCCCTCCTGCTTGTAGGTACAATGCAGCCCTTCCTTGTATACCAGCCTGCCACTGCCAAGGAATAGTGACTACTAAAATGTCCAAAATTTCTCCACTGAATCCCCCAGCTTCTTTCTTTTGGACTGGTACACAGGATGCTTGGGGCATCTTCAGCCCTGGAGTTGAACACTGATATAATTTTGAATTTGAATCCTGCCATGTATTTGCTGGGTAACCTGGAATAAGCTATTTAACATCGCTAAGACTTTGTTTCTTCATCTATAAAATGGGAATTATAGCTACTATCCAGGGTATTGTACAGTATAAATGTATCAAATTTAACAACACCGTGTCTGGAGATCAATAAATAGAAACTGCCATCATTGTAATGATCATCAGTATTATTATCATTACCATCCGTGGTATTCCTACTATTCTACAGAAATAATGAATTGCCCTTAAGAAAGACAATAACAAATATGACCAAGCTGGCATTTTCTGATACAGTCCATTATGTTCCCCTTTTTTCTAGAATGAGAGAAGAGAAGACTGTAAAAGTTGGAAGACATGCACAAGACAGAAACTCAGTAGTTTTAGTACGAGGCACGAGGGATCCTTTCTCCTAGACTTTCCAAAATATAAATTTGCAATGTGAAGACTCTGAATACGGCCTAGAATTCAGGCTGGGGTTAGAATGCCTGGTGTGCGTCTCACAGCATGTGCACGCTGGACGTATTGATACCCTCAATGCAAAGAAGTAACTATGAAACATCAGGCACTCCAGTTTATAGGTGAGGAACCCAGGCTCAAAGAGTCAGGGGGCCCTGTGAAGGTCGCAGGAAGGGGCTCTGACCCAGGACTCTCCCAGCCACACGTGCCAGAGCCCTCAACACTCAGCTATGACACTGGGACAAGGAAGCTTCATTAGTCCCCACTTCCCACCTGTGCCGCAACCATCGCCATCAATATATTACCATGCTTTACTTGGCTCTGTGGTCCTGAGCAAATAAAATTCAGTAGGCCTATAGGGAATACCCGATTCACATGGACAGATGGCTGAGAAAGCAGTTAGGGTCAGAACACACACAAGCTGAACACAAATCAGCAAAGTGAGGCTGAACATAAAGGCAGGTGTGCTCAGGGATGAGTAAATAGGGCTCTGATTCAGCATACAAGCACATTTTTTAAATAACATCACTAAAATACCAGTAAAGTAAGATTACCTTTGAGTGCTCATTAGACACCAAGGATCATGTCAAATCTTTTAATTCATTACGTTACACCAAGGATCATGTCATATCTTTTAATCCATTACATTATTTAACACTAAAGCCCTGTGAGCTCTGATCATCTTCATAAAGGCATAGAAGAATCAGAGATATTGAGCAAGCTGTCCAAAATCACATAGTTGCTACAGCCAGATTTTGATCATGGAGCCTTCTGATTCTAAATCAGGTCCTTGCTCTAAAACAATTGCTTATATACTCTGTGGTATCTTCCACAGATGTCCATTCTGTCTCAATGGGACAGTGGAAAAGGAAAGACAAACAAGGCCTTGTTCTCCACTAATGCCAGATGCTCCCTAAACACTATTCTTTCATGATTTTTTTTTAAACTTCACTAAAAAGAATGAACACTGAAGCCTACTTGAAAGTATTTAAAATTTTATCCAGCCATATGCTACTGCCCAAGGTAAGCGGGCCACCTTCCAAGTTCAACGTGTGGAACAGTGTTGGGAAGGCACGAGGAGCTCTCTCTCTCATGCCAGACCTGATCCCCATGACCAAAAGTGCTGTGATACTAGGTGTGGCTCAGTGGCAGAGTGCTTGCTTAGCATTCCTGATGCCTCCCATGCAAGCCCCATATAAAACTGAGAGAAGATGCAATAGCCCCAATTACAGACAAAAATCTAGGTAAAATCTGAGGATTACGGAGGAAGACATGCAGAGAACTCCCAGGAAGAGCACTGCACAATTGCAGATCCACTTAGGAAGATTCAGAGTGTCGGGTCAGACAGGAAGTCAGGGAGAGATACTACACCCTGGTGTCCTCAGCAGGCCGTGGACCATCAGAGTTCGAATCACGCATCTCTGGAGAGGACATCCATAATTAGCAGCCAGATCTGGGGCTCACTGTGCCCCAAGTACTGCACTGCCTGATCTATCCTCACAGTGACTTTCTGAGTCAGGAGACTTCATTAGCATTTTGAGAATAGGGAACTGAAATCAAGCAATGCTGAGAAGTATTTCAAAGTCACTTAGACCATGCAGAAGTCAGCGACATTTGTCTTACTCTCAAGGCACAGGTTTCCACGAAGTACTCCCTGGTCCACCGAGTCCTGGTGAAAACAGGCACACGTTTACTGTGTTTGGGGAATACGGTTTACCATGTTTATTCCTTTAGGATTTTTTAAGGGGGACATTAACATAGAAAAGGCTCAACAGAGTCCTGAGTAAAAGAATATTTTACCTCAGGTTAACCCAGAACTGTTCAATCTCATCTGATCAGGACCTTTTAACACATCAGACACACCTTGGAACACTCTGAAGAAACCTTCTGCTGCTCCCTCACCTCCTCTGGAAGCCTGTCTCTTGCTCAATGCCCTCGAGGAAAACCACCCAAGAGCCCAATGACCCACAGAGACCGGAGCCTAGGAGCAAACCAGCAGGTCCAGGCTCTCCCACAACCAAGAGCAGCAGGCTCAGATGGCAGCCATCAGCTACAGAGCTTGATTAAACTTAAATCCATTAAAATTGAATAAAATAAAGAATGACTTAACTGAACCAGTCACCTTTCAAGTTTTCTTCTTGTTGTTTTGTTTTGGTGCCAGGGATTGAACTCAGGGGCACTCAGCCACTGAGCCTCATCCCCAGCCCTATTTTGTATTTTATTTAGAGACAGGGTCTCCCTGAGTTGCTTAGCACCTCACTTTTGCTGAGGCTGGCTTTCGATCCTCCTGCCTCAACCTCCCAAGCCTCTGGAATTATCACACCCTGCACATTTCAAGTTTATAAATGTCATTGTCAGTTAGTGAATACTGACAAAGACACTCTCTTTGATCAAACTCAGGCCCCACATGCTCTCCTTTTCATTCAGGGCATGTTCATTGCGTTGTCCAGTTTTAGCAAGAATCCTGCTCCGTCAATTTAACCAGGTCCCTCACCCTCAACATCTGATCACCCTCTGTTCTAATGGAGTTCCTCACCCCCCACCCACAGGGTGATATCTGTCTCCCTCACCACATTCAGCAAGAGTCCTGTTAGTTCAGATGTGGAGAGAAGGCTGTGCCTGCCCTGGGTTGCTCCATTTAATAAAGCATCAGCTCGCCCTGAACTACTCCATTTTGAGAACAAGTGCTAAATCAGAGTGACTTGGTAACTCGTCTGGTCAAGTGATAGCCACCATGGTAATAGGAAAGAAGATTCTACCTTGCTCCTAGCTCCTCTATAATTAGGAGACAGAGTGGTGAAGGAAAACAGGCGAATTCAAAGCCGATCTTGAGAAAGTTAGAGGAAACCTTTTCTATCTCAAATTTCCATCTGTGGGGTGGGGGTAGAGGGGTCAGACAAATTTTATAAGAGGAAAAGGGGATACAGATGGGACACAAGGCAGGAAATATACATATGTAGATTCATTTAGGCTCTGCTGATCAGAATACTTTGTGATTCATTCCCCTGGTGCCCACCCAAGCCAGGGGATAGCATCTCAGTTTTCATTCTCAACAGGAGGAAACTCCAGATGTAGAAAAGCAGTTGTGAGGAGGTTGCTTTTCATTTTAAGGGACTTTCTGTTTCAACCAGATGTTGGACATACAGAACTTATGGGAAAGAATAAACCCCAGCTGCAAAGCACAATTATAAGGCACTGATAAATAAATTTATTATGCTAATAAAAATGACCACATGAGAACTTATTGAATTAAATCAGAAGCATATGGATGCATAGGTGTATCAAACCCATATCAGGGAAACCAGGCCGGTGAGCTCATCAGACACACCAGACCAATAAATGATGAAACCTCCTCACCAGAAACAAAAAGAGAGGCACCTGAGAGACCGGTGCAGCGAAACACACCATCATCTGATCAGAACATCCAGCAAACACTGCAGTGAATGAGAAAAACAGTGATGGGTTATAACAATGAAAAGAAAGACATCAAAATATAGCAGAAGATACAGAACACACCAGTGCAAAATGGCAAACCAATCACTGATGTTGACTGGCTAATCCACCTGTGGATGGAAGGAGCTCAGAGCAAACCTCTGCTTGATAAAATTGAGTGTTTTATAATAAACTCAAGGCTAAGTGCTGTTGCTCTATAGAACATGGGGTGAGGCAGAGCAGAGAGGGCACTGCCCGCTCTCCACATCAGATTAACTGCAGCAACCCCTCACCCATTTTGCCATCTATCAACCCACAACCTGAACCTCAGTGGAAAATGATGCTTTTTTCCTTTCTGTTTTCTAAATGGAGTCTGATCCCCGACCCATGCAAAACCCCACTGTCTCTATACCTATCGATGTCTCCCCTTGAGTAGAGACTGCCTTATGGTGCTTTAACAAGCACCATGGAATACATTTTTCTTGAACAAAACCATATTGGATAACATTGCCATGACAGCTTGAACGTTCTATGGTACAGAGCTGGGCCAGAAACTCAGACTTTGGGTCTCAGTAAGGAAAGTGGAGACCACCTGGCAGAATTAGCTCCACTGATCTCAGGTTCTTAAGATTCCAGGATCCACCCTCTATCACTGTCCAAACTATGAAAAGGAGCTTAAAAGGCTGGCTTATTCTCTCTACCTGAAAATGGGGTTTGTCACCTCTTAAGGTAATGGAAATAAAATGTGATAATATATGCAGAAGCAATTTAGATCTATATAATATCTTTCTGACTAAAATTCAAAAGTATTATCATGTCCCTCGGGGCACTATGCTTCCTCCATATTTAGAAGCATAAATATTCAGATATCTATACAATCCCTTTTGAAGGAAGACCTACATTTATATGTAATGACTTTTTAAAATCCTACTTCTTTTTACTAGCTCCATTATCAAAATGATGCTCTTATAGCTATCTGGCCTACCACTGCCAGGCAAATTTTCCTAAAATATCAATTTTCCCATGCCTACCCCTACTCAAAAGCTGCCAGTAGCTCCCTACTATGTCTAATTCTAATTCCTTCTGTCTCAGGCTTTGTGGCCACCCATAATGAGGCCCCTCCTGTGTCTCTGTGCATTCTCCATACCCACCCATGCCTAGGTCTTTCATCAATCAGCCCCTGCAGAAATCAGCACAGCAGAGCCTTGACTGCCTGCTCGCAAGGATGCTAACCATCAAGAACAAGGAGCTCATTTCAGGAAAACTGAGGCCACACTGTCCTTCTGCTTCCTGGTCACATTTCACCTCTCTGATATTGCCCCATTGCTTCAGGCTGCATAGAGAGCAGGTCTGGGAACAGGACAGTCTGGATGCAGGAAGGCCATAGGTTCTCTTGATTATTCTTCCCAAGTGTCTTATCAAATACATAGGTTTGCCTAAGCACCAGCCTTCCTGAGAAGTGACATGTGTGCTTCTTTAAGCCATCCTCCCTAGCACCTTCAGATCAATATCCAAAATCTCCTTGTTCATGTCCCTTTCTCGAATTTCACCCTTCAGTGACTTATCTTGCCTTCCAGATAAGAACCCCGGACCCCCAAGCTCCTCTGCCTCTCAGTCTCATGTCAGGAAACCACAGCTGCACTGATCTTTCTGTTCTTCTCTGAGCTAAGCACATTATAACCTCAGAACCTTGGCACTTCTTGCAAGGACCTTCAGCCTCAGGCCCTCTCCTTCCTAGCTTTCCGCTGTGACTACAGCAGATGTCACTGCTTGACATCATTAATGTATTGTCATATTCGTGCATTGAGGGTGTCTCAATCCCAAGCAAAATTTGCAAGAGATCTGGGACCGAACCACCATAAGCTTTGTATTTCTACGTTGATTAGGGAGTGCCAGACACACCATGGGTGCTCCATAAATACCTATGCAATGCATGAATGGGGCAGTCATTTCTCTCTTTTTTTCTTTTCATTTATCCATTTATTACCATAGACTGGATTATTTATAAGGTACAGAAATTGTTTTTGGCTCATGGTTTGGAAGGCTAGCTCGTCCACGATCGAGGTTCTGACATCTGGTAAGGACCTTTTTGCTATATTATAACATGGTGGAAGATGGGGGATCAGAGAGAGAGAGAGAGAGAGAGAGAGAGAGAGAGAGAGACAGAGAGAGAGACAGAGAGAGAGAGAGAGAGAGAGAGAGAACGCTCATGAGCAAGGGAGTGGGCACCAAACTTTTCCTAATAAGGAACCCACTCTCACAGTAACATATTAACTCATCCATGAGGGCAAAACCCTGATAACCTCCTTGCTTCTCCTAATACTGTTACAATGACAATTAAAATTTACATACATGCTTTTCAGGGGGAGATATTCACATCACAGCAGCGTTCAATTGCTCCAACACCACTTGCTTTTCGTCCTTGGCAAAAATTAGTTGAGCACTTGTGTGGGATATTCCCATGGCATCCATTCTGTTTTACCCCTCCGCCACTTTTTGAAAACAGTGCACTGGCCAGGTTACTGTAGCTGTAAATGAAGCCTTCATTTCAGAGGGAATGATTCCTTCCACTTCACTCTTCTATGGAGAATTATTTTTGGTGTTCTCGTGCTCACACCTTTTGACAAAAATTTTTTAAATAAGCCTGTCTGTGTATACAACAATGTTTTTTTCTTTCTGATGTTCCAGGAATTTTATGATTTCCTATTTGGAGAACTTCCTCTAACCCCAGTCTTTAAGGGTATGTCTGGTAGTGATCCCTGTCTTTCTCTTCCTCCATTCCTGAAGTAGTTTTGCAGGTTATAGAATTTGCAGTTGCCAGCTCTTTACTTTGAGCACTCAGAAATCGTTTTAGCAGTTTTCCTCTACCCCCAAGTCTTCACATCAGATTTCCATTTTTACATAAATTTGTGTTGCCACAAAGGCAATATATCACTTACAGTTGGCTGTTTTCAATACTTTTCTTTGTCTATAAATTTTTGAAGCTTAATTATCATGAGTCTTGGCATAGATTGCATTGAGTTTACAAGAAAATCCTATTTTAAGTTTAAATTTCTTAACTGTGTAGATTTGTGTCTTCCACTAATTTGGGGGAAGTTTCAGTCATTCTACATTTGAATGCACTTTTATCCTCATTTTCTTTCTCCCTTCCTTTTGGAACTTTATCGTTATACAAAGAATGTATATTATTGTTTGACAGGTGCCTTGTTAAAATTTAGATATGGTGTTCCCCAAAACCTCATGTGGGAGACAACACAAAAAGGTTTGGAAAATAAATGATTGGATTATAGTCTTGACAAAATCAGATCTTTACTACCTGATGGGATTAACTGGGTGGTAACTGGAAGCAGGTGGGGTGTGGCTGGAGGGAGTAGTTCACTGGGGGCATGGCTATATTTTGTACCTGGAGAGTGGAGATCTCTCTCTCTCTCTCTCTCTCTCTCTCTGTCTGTCTGTCTCTATCTCTCTCTCTCTAATTTCTTTTTTTAAAAACATTGTTTTAAAAATAGTTGGAAAAATACCTTTATTTTATTTATTTATTTTTATGTGGTGCTGAGGATTGAACCCAGAGCCTCGCATGTGCTAGATGAGCGCTCTACTGCTGAGCCACAATCCCAGCCCCTCTCTCTCTGCTTTCTTGATAACCATGTTCCGAACTTCTGCCACAATCTTCTGCCATGATGTTCAGTCTTACATTGACCCCCAAGAAATGGTGCCTGCTGTCTATGTATTGAGATCTCTGAAACTGTGAGCCCCCAAATAAACTTTTCCTCCTCTAAAATTGTTCTGGTCAGATCCTTAAGTCACAGCAGCCAAAAAGCTGATTAAAAGAACCCTGATGCTCTCCTAATTTGTTTATTTTTTTTTTTAAAAAATAGTTGTAATTGGACATTTATTTATTTTTATGTGGTGCTGAGAATCAAACCCACTGCCTTGCATGTGCTAGACGAGTGCCCTACCACTGAGCCACAATCCCAGCCTCCCCATTTATTTTTACTGTGTTTCCTGTGTGTTGTTCAGATTGGGTAAACTCTATTGATGTGTGCTCAAGTTCATCAGTTCTATACTCTGTCACTTCAACTGTTCTATTAAGCCTTCTCAGCAAGTTTTATTCTATATTTCTTCTGTTTTTCTTTTAGTTCTATACAATTTCCATTTTTTTAACCATAGCTTTAATCTTTTTCATTGATATTTTCATTTGTTTGAAGATAAAGTTTTTGGAAGTCCCCTTTTTTCAAATTAAAACTGCTTTGAACTCTTGGTCAGATAATTCCAAAATTGTATCTATCAGGCTTGGAATTGTTGATTGTCAATAAAGTTATGATTTTCCCAATTGTTATAAGAATGGATGATTTTTTATTATATCTTGAACATTTTGACTCTCAGGTAAGAGACTTGTTTTTACTATAAATCATTTATCTGGTAATTTATCACCCTGTTGTGATTTAGCACACAGGTTCTTGGCTAGTTTTATGTTCTGTGGCTCTAATGTCAATTATCAGAAGTATTATTGGTGTGTTATTTTATTCAGCGGGTGTCAGTGGGGGCTCTGGAGTTCATACTGAGTAGCTTGAGGGGGTGAAAAGTTTCCTCTAGGCCAAGCTACCTGATGGCTCCTGGTCAGAGTGTGGAGTCTGCAGGCAGGTGTGTGTCATGGGTTCTCCCTTGTCTGGGGAGATGGAAAGCAATTTCTGGGCAGGTGCATAATGTGACAGGATACCCTCCTTCCCAGCATACAGCACTCTGGTATCTTTGGGTGGCCAGTTAATGTCAGTTCTACAACAGAGTGAAGACAGTCAGTCTTAATTAAGGGTTAAACACAAGGCAGAGTAACAAAGGCATAATCCACTGCTCCTGTGGCTGCTGCCTTTTTTCCAACAGTGTTCAGAGACTAGAAACTTGAGGCCAAAAAGATAACACCTGCCTTTCAGCGCTGCTTAAGTGTGTCTTGTTGTTCCACTAACTGCACAGCCATGGTCAGAGTTAGTGACAAAAAGCTAAATTTGAGAATAGCCTATCACTCTTTGATGTTCGTTTTTCTCTGAGTAGTGATAGAATCTCCTCTTCAATTGAGGCTCTTTATACATTCTTTGAGCAACTGAAATGAAAGAAAATATCTCTTCATCCCTCTTATCCTGTAATATAAGTAACATCATCAGGAATTAACCATTTACTATGAGAAAAAGCTTGGTGCTGTGCCTTGGAAACAGTCCCATACTCGTGAAATCTCTCAGAAAGCTTGCTGGACCCAGGCTCTCTGTTCTAAGGTATATCTGCTTTGGAAATCAGAACATGAAGAAACAGCATCGGATCAGATGAATTCACCCTCATTCTAGCTCTGCCTCTCTCTTTCATGCCCACTTGTTTTGTTTTCCTGCTGTATTTGCACAGAAAATATGCACATATTGAAGAGTTCAATAAACTGTAAAATCAAATATGTCAATCAAGAATTCAGAAACAAGCTCTAGTTTGATTTTTGAAATATCTCTATACCAGATGCATTGCATGCCTTCGTGCATGTGCACGTGCACACGCACACACACACACACACACACACACGCACACACAAACACACATACCGTGTACATATTGTGTGAGATGAGCATGTTATTTTGTTAAACTCTATGCTACAGACTGTTCAATTGCCATAATACTTTCACTAGTATCTCTGCCAAATTGATTCTCACAGAGAAATTTCTGTATAAAAGTCCTGGATTTGGAATCAGTGGACCCCAACTGCAAAGTCTTGCCTGTTACTTAATAATTATGTGCTCTTGGGTAAATCATTCAATATCACTGTGCCTTAGTGTTCTTTTGAAAAGGGAACATTTTTTACGTGGCTTGTCGACTTTGCAAAGTGTTTCTGAGGATCAAATTAACTAATGTAGGTGTGATATCTTAACAAATTATAAAATAACCCCTTTTTGAAATTTGCCATTGCTATCTTCACGCACTTGTTTTCAACCTCATTGTGCTGTTCTCTTGAATGCACTTGCCTGGCATTCAAAGAAGAAATGGAAAGCGTGGAAATTTGATTTCAAAATACCAAATTGCCATCTCATCTAACATTAATGGAAAAGCTTCGGTGCCTCTGTAAAAGTGGAATAGGGACAAGCGGGGAGGTCTTGATGCATACACGGCAATCCTAGGAGTTGTCTAGCACACATGGAAAAGAAGAAAATGGAAGTAAGACATTTCCAAATATATTTTCCCCAAGGAAGAAATCACAGGGCCTGAGTGACAGCCACTGACCTTCTTATCAGAGGCAGTAGATCTTCTCTGCTCACTGCTATTATAAATGTTATGAATCCAACCCAAATGGAGATGTTCCAGTGACGGCCCAGCATGAAAATTGTCTGTTCACTCTCCGTGACTGCTTTTGTCCCTGAGGTGCTGAGAAGTACTCTATCACCTGGAGATGGTTCCACACTGCATGGCAAGTATAAAGCCTCGCGTGATAGAGGGGACTGCATTGACTCTGGCAAGAGCCTGCAATCACTCCACCATGGCACCGGGCGCCTTAGCAGTCACTTGGTGAAGCAACTTGTGTGGATCCTCTGTGGACTACAGGGAAACCAGTAGCTGCTTCGGTGAGCTTGGACAATGAATCACAATTTTCCACAGCACCTGTTTTACTGTCCTTTAGAGCCCTGCTCTTGACTGAGAAACATCATTTTATAGGAGTCCTTTACAGTTCATTAGATAGCTCTAAGAGCAAATCGCCTTATAGCCCAGGTGCCTTCCTTCTTGGGAATGCAAGAGAGAACAAAGATGAATAGAACAGAAGGGGCCCAGCATCTGGCATTCATGGAAACCAATGGGACTTGGGGGTGGGCTGGTAGGATTTTATTCTCATAGGGCAAGGCTTTGGGTAGAGGCTGTTTTACTCAATTTTTTCACCTCAGTGACCAAAAGACCTGAAAAGAACACGGTAGAGGAGGAAAAATTTATTTGGGATTCACAGTTTCAGATGTCTCAATCCATAGATGGCTAACTCCATTGCTATGGTCCTGAGATGAGGGGTACCTTGGCAAAAGGGCACAGAGGAGGAAAGCAGCTCAAGACATCACAAGCAGGAAACGGAGAGTGCTCTGCTCATCGAGACAAAATATAAACCCCAAAGGCAACCCACAGTGACCTATCTTCTCCAGCCACATCCTACCCTCTATAGTTACCACCTGGTTAATCCCTATCAGTGGATTAATCCACTCATAATTTCTTAAAATTTGTTTTTTTAAAAAAATAATTTTCACCTGTTGCATGGTTCTTTTGCTGGTGAGAAGCTTTGCTTCACATTCATGTTTCCATTCTAGAACTCCATTAAAAATCAGGATGTTGAAGTAGATTATGATTATGATTATGTTAGAGCTCTCACAACTTGAACGTTTCACCTCGGAACATTCTTATGTTATTCATACAGGCATGGTTTGGGAGACACTACGTATCCAAATCATAACAGAACTGGAAGAAAAGAAAGAGATCTGCAGATGTGTTCAGAAATAGACCCTCAAGAGTCCTGAGAACTGCCCTTCCCTTTACCTATAGATATTTTCTCTCCCCTTTAAGCATCTCACACTATCAATATATAGTTTATCATCAAATAAACCATGTATTCAGGTTAGAGTCAGGAAGTCAGAAAACTTTAAGGTTCTTTATTCCCAATTCATTATTCATCTATTCCCAATTTATTCTTCGTGTTATATTTTCATAAGGTTGTCAGCAAGGAGATAAATATTATTGTGTGTGTTTTTCCATTCTCTACACCATAGATTACTGCAGGTGTCTCATTACAAGTGTGATGGAAGGAGAAGGAGCCCTGGCTCTTTCTCTGCATCTACCTGAAGGGGAATGTGAGGGGCCAGAATTCCATAAGAGAGTTGGGAGGCCTGAAAGGGAGGGGCTAGTGGCTCAAATGCCACATATACTGGCTTCTCTTACCAAGGTATATTTGATATTATTTTATTAATATTTCTGTACCTGCATATCCTTAGGACAATTTCCACACATTTGATTTTTTTAAAAATAATTTTCACCTGTGTGATGATGGTTCTTGGGCTGGTGGGAAGTTTTGTTTCACACTTCAATCTTCCATTCTGGAACTACATTAAGAATCAGGATATTGCAGGGAGTTGTGCGCCTGTCAGAAAGCCTGTGATTTCCCAGAAATCTGCAGCCCAAAGCATTGACTTTCTGCAGAAATAGTACTAAAGTCAAGCCCCTCATTCTATCCCATGCTTTAGTACCCCAGTCTCACAGTGGCTCAGACCATCTCAGCATAGCCTCTTTCCCCCGAGGCTGAGCCATCCAATTTCAACCCCTTAACCCTTTTCTGTCATCTGCCTGTGGGTAGATGAGGTGACTTCTCTGAGTTTCAGCATCATTTATCTGTAAATGGCAGTGATATCATTGGTGCCTGAGGATCTGGATGTCAAATAGCTCATGTCTACATACCACCACCTTTTCCTTCCTCATTTTCTGCAGCAAATTACACAAAGGGCATGTGGTTCTTTGCTCAGTTTATGTTGGCCTGTGTATGAGTGTGTGTGGTGCTGGGAACTGAACCCAGCACTGTGTATAATAGGCACCCACGCAATCAACTAAATCCCAGTACAGCTCAGTGTCCTTCTTGAAAAGCAAAGGGCCTGGGTGTGGAGAGCAGCAACAGAGTATGGGAGAGCAGTATCTGAGACTGGGGTCTCTGATGACCTCATGGCTATGGCATGCCTAGTGCCTGGGAATGTTCCTGTGCAAGGGCACAGGATGCCTAGCTGCTATGGCAATGCCCTGCATGAGGAGGCTCAGTGAAAGAGTCTTATCAGCTTCAACCTTGATCTCAGGCACATGGCTCCTGGGAATAGAAGGATTCTCTTGTTAGATAACCACGATGTTTCACCAGCTCTCTTACTCCTGAGGCTGCCTACTTAATAGTAACTTTACACACTGGACTTTCTTGAGTGCTACACAAAGCTCCTAACATTGCACATTACACTGTATCACAGCCTCTGGCATTTTGAAGCACACAGTGAAGAAGGCAGCCCTGCCCTTCCTTGGGTACAGACCACCACCTACTGCTGTGCTGTGGCTAGGGAACCCCAACTTGCAGTGGCTGCAGAGAGGGTGGAAGGATAAGTATCTTGTGGGTATAAGTTTTTTTGTGGCATTAAGAGATTACTAATGAGATATCTGTAAGTACTTTATGTAAACTGTAAGGTAGGGCTGGGTGAATGGGTTTATGTATGACATAGTGCTAGTTACCAAAGTCTGCTGATATCTTAGCCTAGTTAATGCTCGATCAAGACCATCCTAACAGGCAGTATTTCCCATACTGTCTTAATTTGTGAGGGCATCCATAGCAAAGCACCATAGACTTCCATTTAAACAATGGTGATATATTGTCTCAAAGATGCAGAGGCTGTAAATCTGAGATCAAGGTGCAAACAGTGTTGGTTCTTTCTTATGCTTCTACTCTTGGTGTGTAAATGGCCTTCTAATCTATGTCCTAATCTCCTCCTCCTTTTTTTTTTTGGGGGGGGGTGGTGCTAGGAATTGAACTCAGGGGCATATTACCACTGAATTACATCTTCAGTATTTTTCTTTATTTATTTTTTTTTTGAGATAGGGTCTTGATAAATGGCCAAGGCTCTGATCTAAAATTTGCAATCCTTCTGCTTCAACTTCCTGAAGAGCTGGGATTACAGGCATGTGCCACCATACCTGGCCTAATCTCTTCTTATAAGGATATCAGTCATCTTGTATTGGGGGCCACTCTAATGACCTCATTTTATCTTAATCACCTCTTGAAAGACTATCTCCAAATACAATCATATTCTGAGGTCCTAGATGTTGTTACTTCAATATATAAATTAGGGGACAGGAACTCACAACGATTTAGTCAATCTAAATAATAAAGAGAGAGTGATTCTCCTATGATAATGACTATATTCAGGAATGAACATTTCAATGGGACTATATGTGCCATAATATGCTATGTGTTTATTCAGTAGGCAAAGGGAGGGAAGCCTATTTAAAGGCAAAATGAGGAAGGTGACATAGTTGAAACAATTATCCTCAGCTACAAGGATCAATAACAAGGGTGGCATCCCTCCAAGGTTGGATGGGCAGTCGCTAGACAAATGTCCTTGCAGAAATATTTTTTGAGTAAGGTTGAAGCAGCCATGGTACATGGTTGAGGTAGAGTCTCTTGTGATCGTTCTTGTTACCAGAGAATTGTCCCCACGATCCCCTCCCTCACAGCCTCCCAGTTTTATTTACTTTTTGTTGTTTTGGGGGTTTGACATGGTGACTCCATATTTATTTTGAAAATGTTCACATCTCAGAAACTGACACCAAAGTTCCAGGTAATCTGAAGCCAAGAGAGGTGGTCATTCACCAGTGCTCAGACTGCTGTGAGCTATGGAGAGGGGCTGGCCAGATCTGCAAACCCCAAAGAGCTGTCAAGTCCTGTCTTATACAGGGGCTTCCCTCTCCTTCTATCCCAGCTTCCTCACCTGTTTGCTCAGAGACATCTGTCACAGCTGGTCCACAGGGAACAGTTGTACCATGAGAGTACTGCACCATTCAAACCACTCCCATATCCAATTAGACCCTGCCTGGTGTTCCTCTTAGTAACTTCAAGTGAGGGATGGAGCTTAAGGCCCTAGTGAAGAAAGGACAGCATGAATCCTATCGGGTATTTCAAATTACCTCTAGCTTTTTTCTCCGTCTTTCTCTCATTTTTCTCTCCCTCCCATTCATTAACCATGAATGTCCATCAGGCCTCTTGCCCACCCAGCAGAACAGCAACACAGACCTTCCCACCTTGTCTTCAACAGGTTTCAACCCCTCATCACAAGGATGGCATCCCAGCCAGGCACGTCTGTTCTACTGGCCTTGTGGAAAGACCAGCACTCGGCAGTCTTTTGGACCGGTTGCAATTTTGTTTGCATTATAGCTGCCCCATAAAGTACAGATCTAATGTGGGGCTTCATGAATATTTAAAAAGGCGTTCCAAATTTAAGCTAATCACGTCCCAATCCAACGTGAGTGCATTTCAAGAATGCTAATTATTTTAAGACATATAGATGTACACCTGCTATTATCCCATCATTATCGTCAAGATGAGTATTTGACAGGGCTGCGGGGCATCATCCAGGTGCAGCCAGATGTCTTATGGTCCAGACAGATGTTATCCCTTCCTTTGCCAGCTTTTGCTTTAAAAACAAGTATCAGAAAGTAAGAGCAGAAAAGGAATTATTCTATAACACATGCAACATTTTTTCAATTTGATGCTTCGGTGCCCTTTGCTGAGAGTGGGCATCTTTCTCCTCCTCCTCTAGCTATTAAGATAACTTCCCCAAATGCCACTATTCCACCATGCAAAGTGAGGCTGGATGCGTGCCTGGGATTGCAACCTGAAATCCGATTCGCAGAGCCTGAGATAAAGAGAGAAGCCCATTTGAACAAGCTGCTCCACAGGGGATAAACTGTCCAGTTGGTATTGTTAAGACTTAATGAGTACATTCTAAGCAACTCTCTGGCAATTATTTCCCAGTGATGTATGACAAGTTGCTGTTTGTACAGGCTTATAAAATGTTACAGAGTTTCATTAATTTGCCCTTCATTAGCTATATAATTTTGCTAATGATCCCATCTACATGGAGCGCTCTGCCCTCAGAGATGCCAGCTCACTGATAAAGCCTTGCAAATAGCTGCACACTCAGCCTTTGCTCAAGTGACACCCAGGAATGGCCCTCATGCTCTCCCTCCCCGCAAGTTTTCCTTCTGTGTCCAAGTGGAGCGATCTCATATTGACAAATGACTAATAACTCTGCATATGATATCACACATTTATTGGAAGGGTAGGAATATGAAATTAGTAAATCTGTTAATCGTGTACCATTGCCCTAGAATAATGAGGCTGTTCATCATGAACTGCATGAACTGTCGTTCCTCAGTGCTGGCTTAGACACAGTTCTGCCATTGGCATGTTTCCTGGGCTGGTTCAGTCCCTGACTACAATGACAGAATGAGAGTGGAGTCCGCTGATGGGGAGCGGGGTGTGGGAATTGCTGGGGGGGCGGCTGTTTAGTGTTACAGGACACTAGGCTCAGAATCACTCCATCCTGGAGAAAATTCCCAACACTGCTGCTTGCCATGTGGATTTGCATGGGTCATTTTGCTTCTTTGAGCCACTGTTTGCTCACCTGTAAAATGGAGACACACTTCACAGGGTTACTCAGAAGATTAAATGATGTAATTATGGAAGGTGTTTGAGAAAGCACAAAGACTCACAAGACCAAGTTGCCTCTCAATCGTCAAGCAGGGAAATAAAAATGAATCCAGTCCTGAAAACAAGGAGCCAAGGGGGAGGGAAGGACGATAAACTCTTTATAAGCCCCCAAAAGCTGAAACGTAAGCAAAACTTTTATTGCTGTTGTTCTTTTTGTTGTTTTTTGTTTGTTTGTTTTTGGTTTTGTTATTTTGTTTTTTAAGTAAAGAGAGTCCCCAAAGAGAGAAGGAGAGGAAACCAGGTCAGCTCTTGTGTGTAGTACTTTCACTTGTTGGCATGCGATTCTGACCCCCAATTGGCCAGAGACAGGGTCTGGGGACAGAGATGGAGTTATTGCAAAGAATGAGAAGTGACTGACCAGCAGGTGGCCAGCAGCATGTCCAAGGTCAAGTCAACTGAGTTCAGGAAATATGTCCCGAGCCCCAGTGGGTTAGAGGCTGAATTATGGGTACAGATGGGATACCAGCCCAGCTTAGCACAGTCTCCATCTAACCAGAGGAACAGATGTGTGTTAACAATCACCCACTGTCATGACATAGCTGGAACAGCAGTTTGTAAGTACAGGGGGAGGTGAGATCACCCAAGGCGGAGGGTCAGCTTCACACAGGACAGATACAAAAGGCCCGGTGAGAGCAAGAGAATGGAGAGTGAGGAGGAGACTGCAGGTGAGTCTGCAGGCTCTGGTGTGGTTT
The DNA here is from genome assembly GCF_047511675.1 of Marmota flaviventris. Lineage (NCBI taxonomy): Eukaryota > Metazoa > Chordata > Mammalia > Rodentia > Sciuridae > Marmota > Marmota flaviventris. The sequence goes on from NC_092508.1 coordinate 95,631,843, forward strand.
GAGCCAGGATGGGGCAAAGATGGGGTTGGGGAAGGCAGTGTAGCCCCAGGGAGTTGGAACACCCAGAAGCAGCTGAGCCTCACCCTGTATCAGCTGTGTGACCCCTTTCTTCTCTTTTTCTTAGGTTTATTAGGAAATATTTCAAACCATCTTAAGATGGAGGGAGTTACATGACAAAGAAGTATCAATATGTTTTCCACATGTGCTTTGTGTTTTGTTTCACAAAAAATATTTCCGATTTCATAATAATATCTTTTGTTTCTCTGTAAAACCCCAAGTGCCTCCTTCTCCCCTTTCCCTGGGATAATCACAACTCTGAATTAAACATTTTTATAATTGTACCTCATATACATGAATTCATAGGCAGCATGCAATATTTTTCCAGGTGGCTTTAAAAAAAAATCCTCAATAATGACATATTCTTTCTGCATCAGGCTTCATTCAGCTTTATTTTATATTTTTTCCCACATAGATCCAGATCAGACATTTTAATTCTATGTAACACTTAATCATATAAATTTACCACAACCCAAATTATTCATTTTCTGCTAAAGAGCAAGTAGGTATCAACATTTTTTTTTTTTTTTTAGTGTATTGCAAACATGCCTGCAATGCTGCAATGAGCATCTTGTAGAACCTCCTTACATGCATGGCACAAGCACATGGAGACCATTTCCTACAAGCAAAAATGAATGAATTGAAGAATGTGCAGCTTCAATTTTAGAAGTGTTGGCAACTTGCCCTCTGACATACTAGTCTGTACTTTCACCTGGACAGCCCGAGACCCAGCTGCTTGCCAACACTTTGGATTATCAGATTTGTTTTCCTCCAGCTGAACGAGAATGAAATGACATCCTTTTGTTGTTTCTGTTGTGTCTCCCTGATGCCTATGTGGTTTAAGAGAATACATCCCATCATCCCATATGGAGGACACGTATAAAACAATCAAACTGAAGTTGCTCGATTTAAGCATATAAATGGGACATTGGGTCACAATGGCTTTTAAGCATCTGTTTTAGTCAGCTTTTTGTCAGTCACCCAAATACCTGACAAGAACAACTTAGAGGAAGAAAATTTTATTTGGGCTCACGGTTCCAGATGTCTCAGTCCATGTCTGGATGACTCCATTGCTCTGGGTCTGAGATGAGGCAGAACATCCTGGTGGAAGGGTATAGTGGAAGAAAGCTGCTCCCTTCATGGGAGAGAGGGAGAGAAGGAGAAAGAGAGACAGGAGAGAAAGAGAGAGACAGAGGTGGCAGGGGAGAGAGAGAAGCCAGGGAGAAAATATAGTCCCAGGGCACGCCCCAGTGACCTGCTTCCTTAACCACACTCTGCCTGCCTACAGTTTTCACCAAGTCATACATTCAAATTATCAATCAATCAAAGGGATGCAGCCCACTGAACAGGTTACAGCTCTCAGGATCTAATCATTTTACCTCCAGTCATTCCTGAATTAACATATGAGCTTTTGGAGGGTGGGCTCCTCATGTCCAAATCGTAACAACATTTTATCCTGTGTTGATGGGCTAGCCTGGCTTCTCTTCCAGGAATCACTTGTACACACTGCTTACCATGCACTGTGGCATGTTTTTCTTTTCATCTTGCTTTGTAGGAGTTCTGTATGTGACCTTGCATTGACAAATATTACCCACCAATCAGTGGCTTTTTTCCTAATTGTGTTTGTTCTGGATTTTTTTTAAGCTTAGTTATTTTATTATTCTAATATGTCAACTTTGTGTTTTTTTTATGTTCTCGAATTTTGTTTTCTTTATGAAATCTTTCACTGTACTGATGTAACAAAGTTGTATTTTCTTCTTAACTTTTTTTAAATTGTTCACATTTAGGTCTTCAGCATGCTGCAAATATATATTTTATGTGGTGCAAGCTAGAGATATCATTTTATTTTACTTTTCCACACACTAGCCACGTGTCCTAGTACACATATTGAGCAGTCCATGTTTCTCCCATCAGTTCACAATGCCATGCCCTTACACCTGGGAGTGTTCTTCAAACTGAGGCTTCTGCTCAGCTCTGGAGCCCAAGAGACCCTTTGATTCTCCTGGAACCTCCTACAGTTGGTGTGAGAAGCATGAAGAGACAAGGAGATTCCTGGCAGGTTGGGGATAAGCTCCTGACCATTCTTTAGTCTTTGTGTCACAGGAAAAAAGTGACTATCACATGGAACTCCAGCCCCTACTCCCTTCAACTGGACAGGATGCAGTTGATTTCCAATCCCAACCCTCCCAGGGGAATAGACTTTCTTCCTAAACTGGTTATTGTACCTTTTGTGAAGTAAAATTTAGAAGAAAAGGGAAGATAAGAAGGACAGAAGAGGGACCGAATGTCGAGGAAAGTGGGACCTAATGAGGAATGTTTCAGAATCTTAAAGAGAGTGCACAGTGTTAGCAAATCGAGGTGGAGAGAAAGGAGAGGCAAGGGGTGGTCCAGGAAAGGTAGGTGATGAGTGAATGATCTTTCCTTTAATGCGCTCCATGCGGTACAAGCGAGGACAGAGTCCTCTTAGATGATCTCATTGTTTCTGCATCTCAAATGTAACAATGCTTTGAGACTTGACTGCCTAAGTATTTTATTCCATGAAAGATTTCATTTCAAAGAAAACTCGATGGTTAAGATGACAGATTGAAAGTACAGCACAGCATCGAGAATGACCAACAACAAATACAGATGGCCAGAGTTATAGCACAATAAATTGCAAAGTCTAGCCACTAAGGAAAGAAATACACCATTCTAGTATAACTGCAAAGGCACAGAAAGGCTCAAATCCCAGTCTTTTTCCCACATCCCCAAATCCATTCCAGAAAATTTGTAATAATAACCTCAAAAATTGAAGCAAAGTAAAGTGAGCGGTTAACCTTCCCGTCGTCTTTGTGTTATTAAGGCAGAGAGGTAGGGGAAAGGGGAAGAGAAATGAGTGAGAAAAAGGAAAAGAACACAAGAGTGCTGGTTTCACCTTGAAATGCAGGTTTCAGTGTTGCCTCTGAGTTGGGGGAAATATCCAAGCTACTTCTCATGGAAATACTATTTATAGCTCAACTTGGGGAAGCAGAAGAATACAAGCAAAGAGAAATCTTAAAGGAAGAGCTGCTCTGAGGTCATCCATCTAAGGGAAACTACAATGGGAACCTGGATTCCTGTGGCTTCCCACACATCCTCACACCAGACCAGACAAAATACAAAGTCTTTAACATCTGCCTTCCTATGGTAACTATATATTTACATTAAAAATTAAAGTGAAATCATGACAAATTAAAAAAAAGGAAGAAGAAGAGAAAATAAGCTGGCTTGAGATAGTGTAGCAGGGTCAGGAGATGTGTCACTCACACTGGGCCATAGAAACAATGCAGCTCCCTAAGCTGGAGCAAGAGAAACTGAAACAACGTGGACACTGTGAAAGCTTGTGCAAAAATGAAATGAAATAAAATAAAACTGAATATAGGGCTGGGGCTGTGGCTCAGTGGTAGCGCGCTTGCCTAGCATGCATGAGGCACTGGGTTCGATTCTCAGCACCACATATAAATAAGTAACATAAATGTCCATCAACAACTAAAAATTTAAAAAAAAATTGATTATAAATGCATAGAACATATCACATAAGCGCACATAAAAACAACTATGAAAAAACACTAAGCAAATGAATACAAGGAAGCACATTGATATTCCTTTACTTGACAGTGTAGCTTAATAAAAACATAAATCCAAAATATCAAAGAAGAGGCAATAAAATCACAGAATGAAACCAAAAGACACTGAAGACCTAAGGTCACGAGTTGAGAACAAAAGCATCCTCTCAGATCCAGGGAAATAATGTACATAGCAAGAGCCAAGCAAATTAAGCAGTTAGAGAGAAGGGAGAGAGACACAGGTGGTGTTATCTAAGGATAACTGGGCTCTGGGAAGTTAGTCCTAACAAATGGAACAGAACACATATACTAATACACAAGGAAAAACTTCCCCCAAAGAGTAGACAATTTCTAATTCTGGGCATCCACAGACATGCATACCATAGCCCAGGAAAACTAATTAACTCCAAATAGGTCATTTATCAAGGGGCATTAATTGGGGAGGGGAAGATAGCATAAAATCTGTGTTTCCTGCCACGCAGTGCTGTAAGGAGATGAAATTAGTTCTAAATATTCCAGGGGAAATAAAGAAAAGTACACTAATAAAGATGGCATTCAAGTAAAACAACTCTAGGCAGATCATCTCAAAGGTGATTCATCTCAAGAAATACAATATCTTTAGTTCTAAAAAAAGAAAACAATAAAACAAAAAGCTACCCACAGTGAAAGGCACCAGCTGAAAAATTCAGGAACAAGGGAGCCAGAATATGGAGAGCCTTGGACCAGCTGACACATTGTATCAATGCTAAAGATTCATGGGGATTTTATTTATAGAACAGAATGTGAACCCTATAGACAGGGACAGACAGAAATAATACCTAACTCACATCAGGAGCTGTAGGAGTGGCATGAGAGAAGAATGCTTCCCTTCTCTTCCATGGCAGATGTTCAATTGAAACTGTACAAAATCAAAACGTGGAGTTAAAAATCATTACTCACAACCTCTTCACATTTTTCATAACCTCTCTTCTTACCCTTAGATATCTATTATATAATAATCATATTTCTTGTAGTGAAGAAACATGTATTTGAAGACCTATTAATTTTACCTCCACTTCTTTTTGTCCTCTTAAATTCAAGTGAAATTAAAGATATTACTTTTGTAAGGAAAAAGAGCACATTTAGAGTACAATTCTTTTTTTTTTTTGACCAGGGATTGAACCTAGAGGTGCTTTTTTTTTCTTAAATTTTTTTTTTTAGTTGTTGAGGGGCCTTTATTTTATTTATTTATTCATATGTGGTGCTGAGAATGAAACCCAGTGCCTCACCCATGCTAGGCAAGCATTTTACCACTGAGCCACAACCTCACCCCCCTAGGGGCGCTTAACCACTTAGCCACATCCTCAGTCTTTATTTTTCAGTTTTGAGACAGGGTCTTTTGAAGTTGCCTAGGGCCCTGGCTAAGTTCTTGATGCTGGCTTTGAACTTGCAATCGCACTACCTCAGTCTGCCCAACCACAGGGATCGCTGGCTTGTGCCACCACTCCCAGAGAGTACAATTTTCTATTTTTTAAAAAACTCAATATAGTTATCTATATATCTATATCTCCTCATCTATCTTTATTTCTCATAAAAAGATGTCTGGTGTTATATTTACCTATATTAATAGTGGCCGTTTCTAAATTGTGGGATTTAAGAAAAAAAATGTTTTACTAACATTCTGAGCATTGGTCATTTTCTTTATATTAAGCATAAGGTTGTTGGGGGGAGACAAATGAGGGAAAGGGGTAACGTGTTAAAAGTGGTCAGTGAGAACATGCAGAAGGTATATAAATGTTTCCTGTATGGAGGAGTCAGGAGGAGGGTGTGCAGGAGGATGAGTTGTCCCTTTACTACAATAACCTCCTTTGAGGGTCTTGATGCTCCAGTGCCACACACAGTGCCCTTTGCAACCTCCACCCAAGCCCATTACAGCATCCACTGCCTGTCCTGGCCACCAGAAGTCTGGTGCAGCCAATGTAATGCGGGGTGGGGGTGGGGGGGAGGCATGTGGCTCACCTGGGCAGATGCACTTGTGCACCCAAACAAAGGGCACCCCAATGAGAACAGCAAGGGCTCTTTGTTCAGGGCTTGCTATAGCAAGGGAATCAGTCATTGTTACTATGTTTGGTGGAGACTCAAAGGCAGACAGAGGAGTGGGAAAGCTTTCAAACAGGGGGTAAAAATGATACTATGTAACACTCAGGTCTGCTTCACAAAAGCTCTGTGGAGATTCTACTATGTTTGCTAGAATATCCTGCTCAAAGCCTGCAGCTGCCATATCACCAGCCCACCTGCAGAGACAACCTCAGATATTCTGGGTCTGCAGGAGGAGAAAGAAACAAGGCCACCCTATTGGCATCTTGTGTTCACCTTCAGTTTCAGCTTCAGCCCCCAAAACCAAGAAAGACCCTGAGCTCAAACTCCCTATCTAAGTCTTTCCTCAAATGATAACTGTTCTAGTCATGTTCTGTTACTGTCACAAGATACTTGAGATAAGCAACTTTAAAACGGGGAGTGGTATTTTGACTCCCTGTATTGGAGGTTTTAGTCCATGGTCTGTTGACCCCATTGCTTTGGGGCTTGTGAGGAGGCAGAACATCATGACAGGGAACAGAGGTGGAGGAAATTGTTCAACTAATGTCTGGGACAATTCCCTTTGAGGGTACACCCCCAGTGATCAGAAAAACTTCCAGTAGATTCCACATCTTAAAGGTTCTGCCACCCCCCAATAGTACCATGGATTGGGAACAAAGCTTCTAACACATGAGCCTTGGGGGATCCCTATCCAAATCATATTAGTGACTCACAGAAATCATGAGTGATAATATGATGATAGTTGTTATTTTAAACCACTAGATTTAGAGATTTATAACCACAGATAACCAAACACTGATAGTTTTATTCCTCTCCATTTTATGAAAGAGGGAGCTAAGGTTCAGAGAAATTAAACCCCTTAAGGTAAGGCAGCTATTACACTGCAGAGTCAGGACTTTAACCCCAAACAGTCCAGTTCCAACATCCTAACCAGCATCCCACACTGCTTCTCACAAAGACCAGAGAGACAGAAATAGACCAAGAGAGAGGGGAAAAGTACTAGGAGCCAGCTGGGCCTCTGTGTGTTGGGACCCATCACATTCAGTGACCCCCTTCATTACCAGACTCAGAGCCTCAGACGTGACACTGTGATGCTTTTAGGGCCAGCGTATGATCTTCGTGTCCTCCTAAGCATTACTTTGATTTCTCAATGTTTTCCTTTCCCAAAGCTGCAGTGCCTGTTGCCTTAAGGACAAAACACAGCATAACAACCTATTCAGTAAAATGCGTAATCACATTGTGTTTCTTAAACAGATTCAATAACAATCAGTACCAAATTAGACAAGGGTAATCACAGGTGGAAGAGGTCCTTTCTGTTCAGGGTCATTCCTCCCCCAAATGTTTAGAAAACCAAACATTTAAGCAATGTTATATGCAAAAAAAAAAAAAAAATAGATGCATCATCTTTTGGTTCTTTGCATCGAAAGGGAAGGGCTTTGTTGTGTCTTAGGGCTCAGCAGCATCCCTCATGCCCCAGCCTGAGCTGATGTGTTTGGGCAGCAAACTTCACAGTGCTGGATGCTCTTGTCACATGGCCCCTCCCTGCCATCTCCGCAGAACAGCCTCTGTGGACATCTCCCTACTCTACTATGGATTTAGCATTTTTAAAAAATGAGGGAGATCTACTAAATAAGCAAGTAATTGAATTTAATTTTTTAAAAAATCTTTTTTCTACTCATTGCATCTGTATCATAGAAAAGAGAATTTTGTGGGTTTAGCTCTATATCTTGGGAAAAGGAATCTCGAGGAAGATGCATTGTTTCACAGAGGTTGTGTGGGGGCAGAGGAGAAAGATGAGGAAAGGGAAGGGGCTGGGACCATAGCATTTGGAGCATCCCGAAGAGACAGCCAACCTGGCACTGCCAGTTGGGAGAACATTTTTAGTTCTCTATGCATCCAGCAAGATTATATCGTGCCTCTGGTTTCCCTAGGACTCTGCCATGCAGCATATCCCTGCTGGTGGAGTTGCACTCAGGTTTCTGTGGCAGCACTGTTGTGGTTAATGATAAATGAAATAAAGTGCTCACTCTGACCTCCTCGTGGGTGTGGGGAAGAGCCGCTCCCCACAGGAACTGGTCACCTTCAGCTGACACCACTAAGACAGTGAATCATTCGTGATGATGGTGACAAATCCCATCTCAATTACTTGTTTATTTAGTAGATCTCTCTTATCTTTATTAGAAGATGTAGTGCAATATATCACTGCTTAACATTTAATTGTAAGATCATTTTTCATACTGAAATAATTTTGCAAGGAACACACAATTCTGTTAAGATTTATGATAATGTTACCGAGTAGCAATTGTCACCATGACTAGGAATGTCCTTACTTAAAAATCTCAAGAGACATCGTGTCTACCAGAAGAGATGTATCATGTAATTCAAGTTTTATGTTAGAAAAACACAGCCATTGCAGAAATGCTCCGGTAGCTTGTTGAAGCCAAGAGAAAACATTTTTTTAGTCAGCACAGTATGAAAGTGGTACATACAATTTCAAGGATGTCTTAGTGTGTTTTCTGTTTCTATAAGTGATTACCACAGACTGGGAAATTTATAAACAATATAAGTTTGTTTGGTTCACAGTTCTGGAGACTGGGATTCTGGTAGACACTTCCTTGCTACAACATAATGTGGCCAAGGGCATCACATAGTGAAAGAGAGCAAAAGTGCTAGCTTGAATCTCTCTTTCTCTTCTTATAAAGCCATTAATGCCATCCTGGTTCCCCACTCTCATGACCTCCTCTAATCTTAACTATGTCCCAAAGATTTCACCTAATAATACCATCAACCCTATGAATTTGGAGATCAAGCATCCAAAGTAGGAACTCTTAGGGGACACTCAAACCATAGCAATGCATAAGCACTAAAATTTAGCAAGAGACCTTCCAAGGAAACCTGAGAAAGTCAGATGTTTTCATGGTCTAGTAGAAACTCCCCTACTTGAGCTGCAGCCAAATCTCATGGCATGCCAATAAACATGGTGGCCAGTCCCTGTCCCCAGGGTTCTGACTCAGTTTGTCTATGTTGGTATTATGGTTTCAATTGTGGGTGTCCCCCAGAATCTCCTGTGTGAAACAATGCAAGAAGGTTCAGAGGTGAAATGATTGGGTCATAAGAGCCTAACCCAATCAGCGTATTAATCCCCTGATAGGGATTAACTGAGTGGTGAGTGTAGGCAGGTCGGGTGTGGCTGGAGGACCTGAGTCACTGGGGACGAGCCTTTGGGGTGTATATTTTGTGAGCTGAGCTTAGTCTTGCTCTGCTTCCTGGGCACCATGTTCTCAGCTGCTTTCCTCTGCCACTCTCTTCTGCCATGATGATCTTCTGCCCCATCTCAGAACCCAAGGAATGGAGTAGTTCCTCTATGGACCACGGAAATCATGAGTCCTCAAATAAACTTTTCCACCTTTAATTATTCTTGTCATGTCTTTTAGTCACAGCAGCAAAAATGTTGACCATAACTGTTAGAAACTAACTATCTGCATCCCAAGGTTAAAGGACCACACTTACATGATAGAAACCCTCAGAGCTTGACATCTTCCAACCCAGGGTTCCAATCTTGTCAGTACCATTTACTTATCAGTCACCTTGAGTATGTTGTTTGATTTCTCTAATTATCTTTTACCTTTCTCATTCAATCAAAAACAGCTTTCAAGATAATTGTAGGGATTAAATGAGATTGTGTAAATGACTTAGGTGAAGGGCAACAATGCAGGCATTTAATCAGCAATCATGAATTTGCTTCCTCTCCATTGAAAATCTTATCCTATTAAATATTTGCCTTTTCAGAAAAGCTATATAAGAATATAGAAGTCTCTTGCTATTTAATACTTCACTTGTTCTTTAAAGAAGCATTTGAGTTCCTACTGTATACCAGATTTTGGGACACTAACTGGATTTACCTTGTCATATAATTCCTTTGCTAACTAGGCAATAAACTTGCCTTTTGAACAATTTTGCCTGGAATAAGCTAAATAAAGCTGAGTACTAACATCAAGAATCTCCACGGGTAGGAAGCAATGGCAATACCTGGGGACCTGGAGCTGTGGCTGACAAATCTGTACTTGTTGGCCATGAAACAGGCTGAGTGAAGTGTGTCCACGAATCAGTTCTCCTGAGGGGCAAACACGGAGAGGCCTGTCTTTTTCTAAGTGTACTTGCCATATTCTATGCTGGGAAAAGTTAATGGTTTCTCCACTTAGTGGGTAATCTGAACTCTAAAAAACAAGCATGTCTTCCTATGTGTTAAGGGTGATTACTTCTAGGCAGATACTAGGCAAACTGTTCTGTTGAGGAAAGCAGGTTCCTGGTGGAAACATTGGGCACATAAGCTATTGGTATAATATTTTGAGTCTGGCCCCAACATTTTGGGTCTTCCCTTATCTTCCTACATAAAGTATCAGAAATCAAGTCTAGTTTTCAAGACTCTACAGGAAGCAATTTATGTGAAGAATATGTATGGAGTACAAGTACCCAGATACAAGTGTGTGTGTGTGTGTGTGTGTGTGTGTATACTTTGTTCAGTTCTGTGGATGAAGCGTAGGGCCTTCTGCATAGGCAAGTACTCTAACACTGAGCTCCAGTCCCAACACCAGCCCTGAATGTATTTTCTTATTAATTATTTTTTTTGCATTACAATTCTTAATACACCTTTATACCATAATTTATCATATCTCTGTTTGTCTATAAGGTATGTTGACACCAAATTCACATCTTCATACATGTATTTTGTATAATGATGAGGGTCTCCTTCCACCATCCATGCTATTTCCCTTCTCCCTCCCTTTCCCTCCCACCTTTTCCCTATCTAGAGGTAAGTTTCTTCTCATGCTCTCCCTCCCAACCCCATTTGAGTCACCCTCTTATATCAGAGAAGACATTCGGTGCTGAGAGCCACGGCTGAGTCTGTATGGCCCCTGGCATTTTGCCAACAGTATTGATTGACAGGCAAGGCATTACTATCCGCCTCTGCCGCAACTTTTGAGTTCTCGCACTATTTTGGAGTTCTCGTGGGGATTTCCGGGGATTCCCCGAGAGTTCCCATTGGTTGGGGAAGTGCAGGAGGAGGGATTTTCCGGGAGAGATATTTCCGGCTGGGGGTTCCTGGACAAGCCTCGTGGCGTTCAGGACGATTCCCCGGGAGCTGTGTGAAGTGTTTTCCTACAGTTTAAAAATAAAGTTTGTTCCTGCTTCAGTGGCTAGTGATTTGTGCCCAGCCAGACTACGGCATTTGGTGGCCCGTACGGGGAACATCTGAAGCTTCGGGGTAAGTGAAATTACTTGCCCCTAAGGGAAGGCGAGAGAATGGGTGACCATTTTAAAAAACAATGTGTTCTTGTTTTGATTTGTTTTGTGTTTGTTTCAAGCTGCCTATCCCTAGAATTTTCTCAGGCAGATTGGGAAAAATGGTTGGCTCAAGGTTTGAAGTTGTTCGCCCCTGAGGAAGAGATAGAAATAGACCACAAATGCACATATCAAGAAAATAGGAAAATTGATACAACGATTTTTTGTTCCGTTTTTGTTTCATTCTGTTTCGGTTTTGTTTTGTGTTATCTTATTGGGTTGCGTTATCTTTATAACAGATTAGAAATTAGTAAAAAACAAACTGAAAGAGTGTTAAGTAAATTGTTAGAGGTTCAGACCATGGAGAAAGACATTTTAGATCAAGCAAAAGAGAAGGTCTCTCAAGCTAGTCAGACAGAGGAAGAAAATTTAAAGGAAGAAAGCTTAGAGGAGAAACAGCTATTAGGGAAAAAGCTACAACAGGAGGCTGCTACTAACACCATTCTATCACCAGAGGGCGTAATTCAACCAACAGCACCCCCTATGGAGATAGCTGAGTGGCCCTCAAACCCCGTAGTTGATAGATGGGATCCTGATACAGGACCTCAAAGATTAGCATGCCCTGTACTTGAGCAGGCAGGAGGGCAGCGAATTCACCGTGCTTTAGATTTCAAAACAGTGAAGCAGTTAAAGGAGGCTGTAACAACCTATGGTCCTCAAGCACCATTCACTGTAAGCATGGTCGAATCCATTACCAACTTGGACATGACGCCAGCAGATTGGGCTAGTATGTGTAAATCTGTGCTAAATGGAGGACAATATTTGTTATGGAAGGTTGCCAATGAGGAATTTTGCAGGGAGACAGCTAGGCGAAACGCAGCAGCCGGTTACCCTCAAAGAAATCTAGATATGTTGTTAGGAAAAGGACCTTATGAGGGTCAACGGCAACAAATTGAATATGATCCTGGCGTATACGCACAAATTGCTGTAGATGCAGTTAGGGCATGGAAAACTTTACAGGGGCATGGAGGTTTACAAGGTCAATTATCTAAGGTAATACAAGGAACTAATGAACCTTATGCTGAATTTGTAGATAGGCTTATTCAAGCAGCTTCTAGAATTTTTGGGGATACAGAACAGGCAATGCCATTTATAAAACAACTGGCTTATGACCAAGCAAATCGTTGTTGCAGAGAGGTCATTAGACCATGGAGACATGAAGATTTAAACACATATATTAAATTATGTAGAGACATTAATGAACAAGGGCTAGTCTTAGCAGCAGTACAACAGGCTTTAGATGCCAGGCCAAAAACATGCTATAATTGTGATCAAACAGGACATTTTAAAAGGAGTTGCCCCATAGGAGGAGGGTTTAACAAAGCTAGATATCAAACGAATAGAATACCGGGTATTTGCCCACGATGCCGTAGAGGGAAACATTGGGCTAATGAATGCCGTTCTCAAACCACCATAGAGGGTACTCCATTATCAAAAAACGAACAAGGACCAGGTGTTTATCCACGCTATCGTGGAGAAAGGCATCGGGCTCCATTGCCAAAAAATGGACAGGGGGGCCCAATGCTCCGGGGCCCAAAACCACAAATATACGGAGCACTGGAGGAACCCAGCAACCCCATCAGGGTAGTGCCCAGGACACATTGTCCATTAGATCCCTCATCAGACAAACCAGAGGGAGCGCAGGGTTGGACATCTGCGCCTCCGCCAGAGCAGTACTAACTCCAGAGATGGGAGTTCAAATCATTCCCACAGGAGTAAAAGGACCTCTTCCCCAAGGAACAGTAGGCTTATTGTTAGGACGCAGTTCTTCTACGCTAAAAGGACTTATGATAAGTCCCGGGGTAATTGATCCCGATTATGAAGGTGAAATAAAAATTATAGCTAGTTCTCCAAAGGGTATATCAGTAATTTCACCAGGAGATAGAATAGCACAGTTATTAATAATATCCAGCCTACATGATAAATTTTCCAGTAGTACTATAGAAAGAGGTTCCAGGGGATTAGGCTCCACAGGTGTAGATTGGGCTATGCTGTCTTTAAATTTAGATTCTCGCCCCATGCTAAAACTAAATATTCAAGGACATGAATTTAATGGGCTACTGGATACAGGTGCGGACCTTAGCATCATATCTCGTCAAGAATGGCCAAAACATTGGCCGTTACAACAAGCCACTCAAACGCTTCGAGGCCTAGGAGTGGCAACTAATCCCCATAGAAGTGCAATGGTATTAGATTGGAAGGATCATGAAGGATGTGAAGGAACTACACAGCCATATGTATTGGATCATCTTCCTATAAATTTATGGGGACGAGATGTCCTAGATCAATTAGGACTAACATTAACAAATAACATCAATTCAAATGCGCCCACTATTAGGGCTAGACAAGGTTTCAGGAAAGAAAAAAGATTAGGAGAACAAGGCATAGCAGCACCAATTCAAATAGATCAGGGAATAAATAGACATGGACTGGGTTTTCAGAAGGGGTCACTGAGACAATAAAAATTACTTGGAAATCAGAAAGACCAGTATGGGTTCCTCAGTGGCCCCTGACTAAAGAAAAGATACAAGCAGCCCATGACCTGGTCAAACAACAATTAGCGGAGGGACATATACAACCTTCCGTATCTCCTTACAATACTCCCATTTTTGTCATTAAAAAGAAATCTGGTAAATGGAGATTATTGCAAGATTTAAGAGCCATTAATAATGAGATGGTTATTATGGGACCTGCTCAATCGGGGATTCCTCAATTGTCTGCTTTGCCAAAAACCTGGTACGTTTTAGCTATAGATATTAAAGATTGTTTTTTTTCAATTCCAATTCATCCTGAGGATAGTCCACATTTTGCATTTACTATCCCTGCACTAAATCATGAAGGTCCTGATCAGAGATATGAATGGAAAGTACTCCCTCAAGGGATGGCTAACAGCCCAACTATGTGTCAAATTTATGTTAACAAAGCAATCCAGCCACTTAGAAATCAAAATCCTAAACTACAAATATTTCACTATATGGATGATGTATTGTTAGCACACAAAGATAAAAACACATTGCTAGAATGTTATGCCACACTTACAAATTTATTAAAAAATTATAATCTAGAGATAGCAATAGATAAAGTACAATTAAATTTTCCAATTAATTATTTAGGAGTTCTATTATCCTGAACCATGGTCTGTCCACCAAAAATTCAAATACGAGTAGATCAACTCAAATCACTTAATGACTTTCAAAAGTTATTAGGAGACATAAATTGGATAAGGCCTTATCTAGGCATACCAACAGGAGAGTTGGGACCTTTATTTGATATCCTAAAAGGTCCATCAGATCCAAATTCACCCCGCATGTTAATGCCTGAAGCAAGAAAGGCATTAAAAATTATTGAAACATATATGGAAAATATGCATTTGGATAGAATTGATATAAGTTTGCCTTTATTATTTATTATAATACCAACAAAAAATATTCCTACAGGAGTATTTTGGCAAGAAGGTCCATTATTGTGGATACATTTATCTTATTCTCCTAACACTATTCTTACTAGGTATCCTGAGGCTGTAGGACAATTAATACTCAAAGGAATAAAAGCAGCAAAGGGAGTGTTTGGAATTTCTCCCAATAAAATTATTACTCCATATACTATGGATCAAATTGATGAGTTAGCTAATGAGTTAAATACTTGGGCAATAATCATGTGTAAATCTAGTGTTTCATTTGATAATCACTTACCATCTAATCCTTTGTTGTCTTTTTGGTCTTCGCATCCTGTAGTTTTTCCAAAAATGACTAGAAAAACCCCTATCATGAATGCTCCAAATGTATTCACTGATGGGTCAAATAATGGTACAGCAGCAGTAGTTACCCCTGATCAAACTTTTACATTTTTAGTACCCAAACAATCAGCTCAAAAGGTAGAGCTTAATGCAGTTTTACAAGCTTTTGTGATGTTTAAAGATTCTGTATTTAATTTATTCTCTGATAGTCAGTATGTAGTTAATGCTATAGTATCCCTTGAAGATGCTGGCAGGATTTCCCCTTCCTCTACTGTTTTCTCTTTGTTTTCTGCTATACAAAGTCTAATCTGGGACAGAAAAGATCCATTCTTTATAGGACATATCAGAGCACATACAGGATTGCCTGGAGCCCTTAGTTTGGGCAACGATTTAGCAGATAAAACTACACATGACATACATATTTTCTCTACACTAGAAGAAGCTACACATTTTCATAATAGGTTCCATGTCAATGCTAATACTTTACAAAAGCGCTTTAAAATAACTAAGGAACAAGCTAGACAAATAATAAAACAATGTCAAAATTGTGTGACCTTTTTACCACAAGTTAATCTTGGAGTCAATCCTAGAGGACTGATACCTAACCATATTTGGCAGATGGACGTCACACACTTGCCACAATTTGGAAAATTAAAATATTTGCATGTTACAGTTGATACTTCTTCTGGATTTTTGATGGGCTCCCTTCATTCCGGAGAAAAAACTAAAGATGTTATAGCTCATTGCTTACAAAATTTTGCCACTGTGGGCGTTCCAAAACAGTTAAAAACAGATAATGGTCCTGGTTATACTTCTACCTCTTTTAAACAATTTTGCTCATCATTTGGCATTACTCATATAACAGGAATTCCATACAATCCACAAGGACAAGGCATAGTTGAAAGAGCTCATCAAACTATTAAAATGTACTTACTAAAGCAAAAAGAGGGAATTGGAAAGGGGTATATGTCACCCAAAGATAAACTTAAAATAACCCTTTTTACTCTAAACTTTTAAAATTTGGATTCCTCAGGGCTTAGTGCTGCGGAAAGGCATATGTGTCCAAAAAATGTACATAAGCCTAAGGTACTTTGGAAGGATATTCTAACAGGACAATGGAAAGGTCCTGACCCAGTGATTGTCTGGAGTCGGGGTTCTGTTTGTGTTTTTCCACAGGGAGAACAGCAGCAAATTTGGATTCCAGAGAGATTAACTAAAACAATTTCTACAGGCCAAAAGGAAGATGATTTGACTCAAGTCCATAACAGCTGATATCCAGAACTCCAGTTTGGCTATTCTTACATCTGCGACAGTGATTAACCAGGATGTTTTTTTCAATATTTATTTTATTATTTGCCTTTTCCCACATAATAAAGTTCTATTTTATTTTTGAGCTCATACAGACCTAGGTTAATGTTTTTCTGATCAGTTTTATTTTTTGACTGTGGAGTTTTTAAGCATTGCAATGGAGATTTCACCTAGGTAAAGCTTCAAGGCCTTTACTATTGTCTTAAGTGTTGTATGTTATGTGTGCACACTTCTGTTTTGTGTTGTATGTCTGTATGTGCGTATGTCCATATATCATATATGAGGAGCGCTCATGAATAAATGGATCCGAATTTTTTTATTCACGTGATTTTAATGGTTTAATTTAGATTGGGTAAACAGCTGTTGAAAATTGTTTTAATATGTGAACAAATAAGGAGGTTAACAGATCTGTTTGTTTACTTTCACCTTTCCTTCTCATTATATTTAATAATTCTGTTCAGGATAATGTAAATTGTTCAAAAAATTGTTTTCTTAGTGCCTGTTGGAATGTTACATAATTTTTTTCTTAGCATCATTGCCAGAATTCCTATCTTCATCCCAGTGCCGGTGAAGACAAAGATAAAACCAAACTACAGCTTCTTCGATAGTTATCACAACAAACTGTAAAAACTGATGCATCAATGAATAATAACTCCACAAGTAATGCTCAATTAAGGAGTCGATTTACTTTGGGAGGAAATGGACATATTGACAGATTCCTCTGCTTTGAATTGCTTACAGACCTTGCCTGGACTATGTATCACTTGTATGCATTGTGAACTATCTGTTGGTACAGCGAATTGTGGTAGTGCTGGAGTATTTTTGCTGATGGTGTCACCGGTGGTACATTTTTTCAAAGGAGCCCTCAATTGGCTTAGTGTCATGGCATTTTGCATCCTCCTCCCTTCTACTAGTGATGGTCTAAAATTTGGGGGCCAACAGAGGTGAGGCGAAGAACCTCACCCCCCCACTGGTGCAAAGGCCTATCCACAAGTATGGCTGTATGCTGGACCGGTAGTCAGTGACGGGTATGATCCAATTGCAGTGGTACCAACCTAAGACAGGAGGCTGACGCCTAGAGGTCAGTTCATCCGATGACGGGTAAGGACCATATGTTGAATTGGACTGCCTAACAGGCAAGGTCCCTAAGCCACATTGCTTGTTGTTTAATTAAACAAAAAGGGGGAGATGCTGAGAGCCACGGCTGAGTCTGTATGGCCCCTGGCATTTTGCCAACAGTATTGATTGACAGGCGAGGCATTACTATCCGCCTCTGCCGCAACTTTTGAGTTCTCGCACTATTTTGGAGTTCTCGTGGGGATTTCCGGGGATTCCCTGAGAGTTCCCATTGGTTGGGGAAGTGCAGGAGGAGGGATTTTCCGGGAGAGATATTTCCGGCTGGGGGTTCCTGGACAAGCCTCGTGGCGTTCAGGACGATTCCCCGGGAGCTGTGTGAAGTGTTTTCCTACAGTTTAAAAATAAAGTTTGTTCCTGCTTCAGTGGCTAGTGATTTGTGCCCAGCCAGACTGCGGCAATTCGGCATTTGTTTTTTTGGGATTGACTAACTTCACTCAGCATTATCTTCTCTAACTCTATCCATTTCCCTGCAAATGTCATGATCTTATTCTTTCTTATTGCTGAGCAATATTCCATTGTGTATAAATGCCGCATTGTTTTTATCCATTCATCCACTGAAGTACATCTAAGTTGGCTCCACAGTTTAGCTAATGTGAATTGTGCTGCTATAAACATTGATGTGGCTGTGTCCCTGTAGTATGCTGTTTTTAGGTCCTTTGGGTATAGTCCAAGGAGAGGGATAGCTGGGTCAAATGGTGGTTCCATTCCCAGTTTACCAAGGACTCTCCATACTGCTTTCCAAATTGGCTGCACCAATTTGCAGTCTCACCCGCAGTGTATGAGTGTACCTTTTTCCCGCATCCTCGCCAGCACTTGTTGTTTGTCTTCATAATGGCTGCCACTCTTACAGGAGTGAGGTGGTATCTTAGCGAATGTATTTTCAAAAGTTGCTTCCAAGACAGTTGCAGCTATCCTTTTGAAGGCACAAATGTTTTCCTTGTTTTCAGTGATCTCAACCCCAAAACTTTCTGTGGCTCTCAGGTGTCATTCATTTGTGTTTATCCTAAATCCCATGATCTCCACCCATTTCTTTTTTTTTTCAACCCCTTTCACAATTAATTTTTTTTTTAAAGAAACCAAAATAAAATTATTCTAGTAAAAGGCTCTTACTGGGCAGGACAAGGCAAACCTATAGTCTTTCCACATAACCAAATCTGGTATTTATCAATGAGTAAGTTTTAGTGTTAAATTCAATCTGTAGGATGGTTGTGTCTTTTCCCTCTCTGTCCACTTTCACCTCCTAATCTGCTCACTTTCCCACCTCTCACTTCCATTTCAACTCAATCTAAATACTCATTCAATAGCATAGAGTGTGCACATGGTGTGTGTGTGTGTGTGTGTGTGTGCACGTGCGCGCATGTGGGGATACATATCACTGTGGTTGGTAATTGTGTGCATCCAACTTCACAATCATGGTCATCTGAAATATCACGCTGAACAACCTAAATTTTTAGCAAGATTTATCAAAAATTGCAGTAAGTTACTACCAAATATGCAAGATTTCAGCCAAAGAGACAAGATCTTCAAAAGGACTGTTTTTCACCAATACAAATATGCAAAAAAGACATTTCTTCATTCATTGAGGATTTTTTACCATTTTTATATGCAGAATGCTTACACCCAAAGTCAAAATTGTGAAAATGTACTTTCCAAATGGCTAAATTTGGGGGAAAAATTTCATAAAATGAATTAGCATTCTCTAAAAGTCTTCACAACATTTATACCTCTAATATTGAGAGTGAAGTGAAGATAACATAATGAATTGTAAAACATAGAGCTGATAATATTAAGTGGTGGGGAAAAAATTTTAAGAAAAAGAATAACAAACAAAATACTAACAAGGCAGCTTTTAAAAGAAAATCTGACATATAAAAAAAATGTATTACAGGAAGAGATTATGGGCAATAGCACAGAGGTAGTCAGTGAGAGCTGGCTGACTTTCACAGCTGTTAACTTTATTTTCAAGTCTTGCATGGAAATGAAGAGCTGCCTTTATTTTTCTTTTAGGGCCTGGCTCTTCTCAGAGAATGTGCTCACATCCAGTTCCTGTTGTGACTCTGCTCTCTGAAATTATTCTGATTAGATATACACCAACATGAGTATTTCATATTAAATTTTACCATCTTCAGTGCAATACCTCTATGTAGATTTGGGTATGTGGAAATTTGTTCTGCATGTACTTACATGCAGACCATAGATTTGGCAGAAACAGTGCTGGGGATCAAACAGCAACACCACGGAGTGTCTTCTTATCCTACTGTGCACATAAATTGTTTTCAAACCAGTCAGTAATTTTGTTGGCTTCTTCAAGCCAATGCAGCTTTAATTCATTAAAAGCTCCTGGAATTTCATCAGCTGAAAGAAATGTCAATGCAGACAAATGACACAATTTAAACTGAAGTTTTGTCATTACCATATTGCTTGGCCAGAATTGGGCTTAAGATTCCCCTTGCTTAATTTTTTTTCATGAAAATATCTGAATACTATTTGCAGATCCTAAAGGGGCCCTGTCTTACAGTATTAGGCACCAGAGTACTTAGGTTCCTAATTTTTAATGAAAATTGAGATGATTTGTTTTGATATAAATGGCTTGGAGGGGAGGGGAGGGGATGTGGGGATAGGAAAGATAGTAGAATGAAACAGACATTATTACCATATGTATATATGTGACTGCATGTCCAGTATGATTCTGCAACATGACACTCAGAAAAATGAGAAATTATATCCCATCTATGTATGATATAGCAAAGTGCATAAATGCATTCTACTGTCATGTATAACAAGTAAAACAAATTTAAAAATTAAAAAAAAAGAAAATTGCATTTTTGGTGATTTCAGCTTTTGGAATTTCAACATTTGTGATTATGATTTCCAGGATTCTGGTCTTTAGGGAATTTTATATGTTAGGGATTTTAGGTTTTATGGATCTTTCAAAATTTCAGTATTTGTCTTTGTAATGTTTAGGATGGTATCTCATGGGATTATGATAAGCAAAAGAATTTCGGTGCTAAAACATCAGTATAAAATGCTTAAATGTCAGTATATAATGCTTCATCTGTTTTTGAAGACAATTACTAAGATTATTTCTCCTGATGTTTTAGTCAGGTTTTTCCTCTCTGTGACCAAAAGACCTGGCAAGAACAACATAGAGGAGGAAAAGTTCAATTTGGCTTGTGGTTTCAGTTCATCAGTCCACGGTCAGCTGACGCCATAGCTCTGGGTATGAGGTAAGGCTGCACATCGTGGTGGAAGGTCATGCAGAGAAGACCAGCTAAGGACATGGCGACCAGGAAGCAGAGCACTCTGCTCATCAGTGACAAAATAAGCACCTCAATGGCACCCCCCCAGTGACCTATGTCTTCAGCCACACCCCACCTTCCTACAGTTACCACCCACTTAATCCATATCAGTGAATTAATCCGATGATTCAGGAGTGTCTCTCACCCTGCACAAAAGTCAACTCTAAGTGGACCAAAGACCTAGGAATTAGGAATGAGGAAACCCTCCACCTACTAGAAGGAAATGCAGGCCCAACATTTTAACAAATTATCACAGGAACTGACTTCCTGAACAAGACTCCTAAATCATAAGAAAGAAAGTAAAAAAAAAAAAATCAAGAAATAAGATGGCATCAAACTAAAAAGCTTCTTCACAGCAAAAGAAACAGAAGGATGAAGAAAAAAACCTGCGGAAGGGAATCTTTGCCATCTGCACCTCAGATAGGGCATTGATTTCCAGAATATACAAAGAAATGAAAAATCTTAACACCCTACCCACCCCCCTGCCAACAAAAAACAATCAATACATGGGAAAAGGAACAGAACAGACCCTTCTCAAAAGAAGAAATGCAAAAAATCAACAAATATACAAAAAATGTTCCAAATCTCTAGCAATTAGAAAAATGTAAATTAAAACTACACTGAGAGTCCATCTCACTCCAGTCAGAATGGCAATTATGTAGAATACAAGTAACAGCAAATGTTGGCAAGGATGTGGGGAAAAGGGAATGCTCATCTATCATTGGTAGGACCGTAAACTGATGCAACCACTCTAGAAAGCAGTATTGAGATTCCTCAGAAAACTTGGAATGGAAACACCATTTGACATAGCTATCCCACTGCTTGGCATATATCCAAATGATTTAAAATCAGCATATTAAGGTGACACAGACACATCAATATTTATAGCAGCACAATTCACAATAGCTAAGCTATGGAGCCAACCTACATGCCCAACAACAGATGAACAGATAGAGAAATTTTATCTGTTATAAACAGAATGGAATATTTCTCAGCCACAAAGAAAAAAGACTTTATGATATTTGCCAGTAAATGGACATATCTGGAGACTATCATGCTATGTGAAATACCCAATCCCCCAAAACCAAAGGTCTAATATTTTCACTGATGTGTGGAAGCTAAATCACAATAAAGTGGGAGGTGAAAAGAGAAGTTCAATGGATTAGACAGAGGGGAATGGAAGGAAGGAAAAGAATAGAAAAGACAGAAGAATGAATCCAACATATTTTCCTATGTACACATATGAAAATACTTAAGTGAACCCCACCATGGTGCCCACTACAAGAACGGAGTTCTAATTAGAATAAGATATATCCTATGCATCTATACTTTTGTCAAAATGGATCCTACTGTCATGTATAACTAAGAAGAACCAATAAAGTAAAATCTTAAAAAAATTAAAAAATAAAAAGGAAAAAAGTTCTCATAATTTAATCCTTTCACCTTTGAGTATTCTTGCATTCTTTCACACATGAATTTTGAAGGAGCACCTCATAACTAAACCATAACACCAGGTATTAGTAGAACTCATTTCTGATCAGTCAATTGCATTATCCTCCTTTTTGTCCAGTGTTTCATACTAGAGTAAAAGCCCACAGATGCATACAAAGTGAATAAAACGGTAAAAAATCTACAAAGAGCCCGGGCACTTGAAAGGGATCCTTCTCTGAAAAAGCCGGAAGCCAAACCCCAACTTCAATGCACATGCAAACATCTCTTACGTGACTTGACTCCAGTGGTAATAAGTAAAGAGCTTGAATCACCACAGTGTGCTCACCATCAGAAAAAGCAGGGCAAACTGAACATCAATTGACAACCTTTCTTAGCCCCATCAGGCAACTGAGGTTGAGGAGCAAGCTCCCATCCCCAAATCTGGAGGAAAGGGCCCTGCCAACGCAGATTCAGACATTTTGACAAATTGCTAAAGGCTTCAAGTAGACAGGTCTGGCTGAGAAAAGATCTGCAGTCTTAAGCTACCACAGAATTCTGTGGCTTTACCTCTAGGAAACCTACCAAATTTTCAGGGTGAAAATCTAGAAAGATTCCCTGAGAGCTGTGGCTGAGGATCACTGTGGGATCAGTGAGTGATCAATGTAAACTGCGCCCAGAGGTCCCTTGTGAGCAGAGGCTACTCTACAGGGGAGGATTTCCCAAAGCTTTATTCCAGGGGAGAAGTAAATGATCCCCTCTGCAGCCCCTACCACATTTCAAGTCTCACCTAAGGGGGAAAAGACTCTTCAGGGACTATGGCTTCAAAGACATAGATTAGGAACAGCACAGCAGATAGGAAGACCAAAACCAGACCTATGGGGAAGTATTTGTGAAGGTCAGAAAAGACCTGAGATTTAGTGAGAATCCTATTGAACACGGTCTCTGGGCCACATCTTAACACTGCACCAAGAAGAGTCCAACATAATATATAAATGCAATAAGTTAAAGTGGAAAGAGCCAACAGATAGTCAGCCTCTGCACACAGAGAACAGAGTCAAGTAAAGACAAATGTAAAGCAATGAGAGGGATTTGAATGCCCTGAAAATAAAAATTAAACACAGTGCCACCACTGACCAGACCAGCATAAGTCTTCATGGGAAAGGCCTGTTTACCTCAGTTTCTATTGCTCTATTTAAAATAGCTGGATTTCAACAAGAACAACTAAAAAATGAATTTTGTTTCAAAGCCAAGGGAAAAAAATGCAGTCTGAAAAAAAATCATAACCAGGCTTAGATATGACACAGATGTTGGAATTATCTTAGACATGGAATTGAAAAGAACTGTGATTAATTTGGTAAAACCTCCAATTGAAAAAAGTAGATGCTATAAAAAAAAAATGGGTAATGTTAGCAAAGATAAAAATTCTATGGAAGGGGGCTGGGGCTCAGAGGGAGAGTGCTCGCCTAGCATGCATGAGGATCTGGGTTCCATCCTCAGAACCACATAAAAATAAAATAAAGGTATTGTGTCCACCTGCAACTAAAAAACAAATGTTTTTTAAAAAATTCTATGGAAGGATCAAAAGTAAATGCTATAGGTAGAAAAAGAACATGTAAAAATAAAGAATGCCTTTTCTGTGTTTATCATTAAATTTAACACAGTGATCTTGAAAACAAGGCTAAAGAAACTTCTCAAAACAGAAAGCAAAGAAAAAGAAAAATAATAAAAGAAAAAGGATTCATAATAGCAATAAAGTATAACAAATCTTTCGGAAAACATGAGATGATATCAAAAGGTATTACAATGAGGACTTAGTATACCACAAAAAGAATGAGAGTCTCAAAAAGAAAAATATTTGAAATAATAATAACTGAAAACTTATCTTCCAGAATGTAAATAAATACCAAATCATAGATCCAGGGAGATCAGAGAATACCAGGCAGAATAAATACTGCCTTTCCCTTGACATGGACAGATATCATATTAAACCTGTATAAAAACAGAAAAGAAGAGGGGAAAAAAAGGAGGTTCAATGGTGGGGTACATAGAAAGGATCAAGGATGTGAATTAAATTGGACTTTGCATTAGAAACCACACAAGCAAGAAGAGAAATGGAATAAAATATTTAAAGCATTAAAAAACCCACCAACTTAGAATTCTATATTGAGCAAGGTTATTTCAAATGTGGAAGAAAAATAATTTCCTCAGAACAAAATTAAAATGCATCATCACAAGAAGACCTGCCTTAGCAGAACTTGGGAGAGCAATTCTTCGGGCAGAATTAAAATAATGTACATCAGATGTTTGGATTCGTTTAAAGAAAGGAAGTGAATCAGAATATAAAAAATATGAGTATAAAAGAAGAAATTTTATTTTCCTGATGTCTAATTGACCTACAAAGTAACTTTGTTTAATGCAAAAACTTTAATAATATAGTGTGATGGTGGTATATGGATAAGTGGGAAAGAATTACAGGATTATCTGCTGGATGAGAGGGAAGAAGGAGGAATGCTCTGTTAGAAGGTATCTGCACTACATGCAAAGTAGTTTAATTATCTGAAAGACACAGAAAAAGCACTTGATGAAATTCAACCATCTTTCATGATAAAATCTCTCAATAAATTAGGCATAGTAGGAATGCATCTCTGCACACTAAAGGTCATATATGACAAAAAAACAGATAACATCACCTCACTGGATCAGGAACAAGACAAAGATGTCCAGTGCCACCACTTCTACTCATCATAGTACTGGAAGTCCTTGTCAGAGCAATCAGGCAAGATAAAGAAATAAGAGACATCATACAGGAAAGAAAGAAGTGAAATAGTCTCCGCTGACAGCATGATCTTATACATAGAAACCCTAAAAACTGCACTAAAAATTGTTAGAACTGCTTTTTTAAAAAATTCAGTAAAATTGCACGAAAAACGTCAGTAGCAACTGTATACACTATGCACTATGAATCATTTGAAAAGCCAGTTAAGAAAATAATTCTATTTATAATAACATCAACAAATAAAATGTAGTAATTAGGAGTAAATTTAATCATGGAGATCATAGATCTGTATTATGAAAACTGTAAAACACTGATTAAACAGAAGACAATATAAATGAATAGAAAGATATCCTGTATTCATGGATTGGCAGAATTAATATGTTTAAAGCATTCATACCACCCAAAGCAATCTACTGATACAATATAAACCCTATTAAAATCCCAATGTTGTTTTTCACAAAAGTAGAAAATATTCTAAAATTCACATGAGACCACAAAAGATCTCAAATTTAGCCAACGTGATCCTGAACAGAAAGCATAAATCTGGGAACGTCACTGTTAGTCATCTTTCTGTTACTATAAATACATTTGTTACAACAAATACCTGAGATTTAATTGACTTAAAATAGGAAAGGATAATTTTGGCTCACAGTCTATGACTGGCCTGTTGCTTTGGGCCTGTGTAGCACAGTATGTCACAGTGGGACTGTGTGTATGGCTGAGAATCAAAAGAAGGAGAAAAGAAGAGATCAGGGTCTTTCAGTGTCTTCAGAGGGCACTTTCCCAATGACCTAAGATTTTCCCTAGGTGCTATCTGTTAAAGCTGCCATCAACTCTCTGTAGCATCAGGCTGGGGACCAAATACTGGTCTTTAGAGGACATTCCACATCCAAGTAATAGTAATCACACTCCATGATTTCAAAATTCATAACAAAATTATAATAATCAAAATAGCTTGATACAGGCATAAAAATAGACACAATGATCAGGTCAACAAGATAGAGAGCCCAGAAATAAATCCGTAAGCATTCATGGTCAACTGACTTTCAACAAAAGTACCAAAAGCACAAAATGGGAAAAGGATAGACTTTTCGATAAATGATGTTAGGAAAACTGGACATCCACATGCAGAATAATGCTTTTGGACTCAAACATACAAAAATCAACTCAAAATCGATTAGTGACTTACATGTAAGACCTGAAACATAAAACTGCTAGGAAAATAATCTAGAAGAAAAGCTACATGACATTCATCTGGGTAATAATTTCTTGAATATGATAACGAAAGCAAAAATTGACAAATGGGACTTCATCAGATTATAAAATTTCTGCACAGCAAAAAGAAACAACAGAGTGAAGAGACACCAATAGACCAGGATAAAATATTTGCAATTCATACACGTGACAAGATGGTAATATCAAGGATACATAAGAAACCCAAGCAACAATATAGCAAGACAACGAATACTCCAATTTGTAACTGGGAAAAGGTTCTAAATGTTTCTCAAAAGAAAATACACAAAGGATCAAAAGTTAAATTTTTTAAAAAAAAATTCTATGATAATTAATCAGGGAAATGCAAATTAAGACCACAGTCAGATATCACCTCATTTTGAATGTCTATTGTCAAGAAGATGAAGTATTCTAAAGATGGAAAGACCTCACTGTTGGTGGTCATATAAATCAGTGCACACATTTCTGGAATATAGTATCAAGTTTCCTCAAAAAAAAAAAAAAACCCTAAATACAGAATTACCATATGAGATGCAGAAGTCCCACATCTGGGTGTATAGACAAAGGAGGTGAAAACAGTATGTGAAAGAGGTATCTGAACGTTGTGTCCACTGAAGCATTATTCACAATGGCCAAGATATGGGAACAAGCTAAGGGTCCATCAACAGATGAATAGATAAAGAAAATGTGGGATATATACAATGAGATGTTATTTGGATTTTTTTTTTTTAAAAGGAAGGTGGTCATCCATTTGTAACAACAGTGATGAACCTGGAGAATATGATGCTGGGGGAAGGAATTCAGGAACATTCTCTCAATTAGTGAAAACCTGTCAGTGTGGGATGCATGATGACAACTACCTGTGTATTCCAAAAATGCCAATCTATAGAGTAGGGAGTAGAATGGTGGTTACCAGGGGCTTGGGACAGGGGTCAAAAGGGGTGAATAGGAAACAGGGTGATATTAATCAATTTCCAATAGATTAGAGAAATAAATTTCAGTGAACCATTGTGCACCATGCTGGCTATAATTAATAGTAATGTATGTTTTAAAATTGCAGAAAAATCAATTTTAAACATTCTTACCTTGAAGAAGTGATATGAATGTGTGATGGCCGTCATACAGATTAACTTGACTTAATCATTCCACATGTATATGTATCTCACATTGTACCAAACATATATAATTACTATCTGTCACTTAAAACTAAAAATATGTGCTTAAGATCGACTTTGATTACTTAAAAATGTATATTATAACCATGCACTGGGCACACACCTGTAATTTCAGTGGCTCAGGAGGCAGAGGCAGGAAAATTCCAAGTTCAAAGTCACCTCAGCAACTTACTGAGGCCCTAAGGCACTCAGCAAGGCCCTGTCTCAAAGTAACAAAATTTTTAAAAAGGATACTATAAACTTCAGGAAATCACTATTTTTTAAATGATGTTTGCTTTATTATAAAAGTAAATAAAATGGGTTTATAAGAATCTATATTAAAACCATAATTTATACCACAATGAATCCTGCTTATATATAATAATAGTACAATAATAAAATAATAATTATTATTATAGAAGGCAGGTAGTTGAGTAGAGTAAGCAGGTCAAGCAGGAGGAAAAGGGGAGGAATGGGGGAATGAGAATTCATCAGATTATGTACATGAGCAAATATGGCATAAAGAATCTCACTATGTATCATTATAATACACCAATAAAAAATTAATTAAAAATAATGTAACATCAAAAACATAAATCTCCTAAATATGTATACACCTAAAAAATAAAAAGCCTCAGAATACATATGGCAAAAACAATATCATTAAAGGAGAAATGGATAATTTGACATTACAGAGAATTCCACACCTTCCTTTCAGTCATTGATAAATGTCATAGACAGAAAATCAGTAATGATACACTTGACTTGAGCAGTACCATCCATCAACTTGACCTAATTGGCATGTAGAGAATACTTCATCCCGCAATGGCAGAACACGCTTTCTCAAGTTCACATGGAACACTCTCCAAGATCTGGGCCATAAAGCCTACCTTAAAATTTTTAAAAGAATAGAAATCATACAAAGTGTGTCCTCAGACCTCAGTGGAATTAAGCTATGAATCAATGTTGGAATGATAGCCAGAAAAATCCTCCTGTTTGAAAATTAAATACAGTTTTAAATCACATAAGTAAAATAATAATTCCCCCCAAAATAGAAAAAAATATATATTTTTTTGAACTAAATAAAAAGGAAATGCAGATCACCAGAATTTTTATGGGGTCACAATTTTTATTGAAATTAATTTATGCTACAGAGCAATGGTTAGGTCAATGATGGATCACATGTATGACCAAAGATTACATTATAACTGAATAGGAATATGTGAGTGAAGAAGAGTCAGACAAAAAGAGAATTTCAAGAGAAGAACAAGAAGAATCCCCAAGAAAGGTTACAATAAAGGGTTTAACAAGGTTTTGCAACCTCAACAATTTCCTGAAAAAGTTTGGAAATGTGGACCTCAACACATTGAAACGTTGTCAAACAAAAGAGAAGACGATCAATGGTGTTCTATCTACTTAGAAGCAAATCTGTGATAAGAAACGTATCAAGCAAACCACCATGGACTAACGTCTGAGAAGACTGATCCCGCCTCAGGAACAGTCTCAGGCAGGTCCTCCGGAGGTACCAGGAGGAGGCACTGATGTGTGGGAGGTGACAGCTCCATGTGTGTCCTGAAGACCTTCCAATGGCACAAGATTCAGATGTGGGAGGCAGCTGTGATGTTCTTGACCCTATGCAGGTCTAAGCTAATATGTGTGTTTGTGTCTTAATTTTTAACCAAGAATTTCAATAGTCAAAAAAAAATTAAAATGAAATAAAGATTGCAGGAGAAAAAAAAGACAGGCTCATTAACAAGTGGTACTGGGAAAACTGGATATACATATGTAAAAGAGTGAAATTAGATCCCGTCTCTCACTTTGAACTCAAAATGGATCAAGGACCCAAGTGTAAGACCAGAAACTTTATAACTGTTAGAAGAAAAACTTAGGGGAAAGACTCCAACTTATAGACACAAAGACTTTGCAAGCAGGACCTGAATGGCTCAGGAAATGAGAGAAAGAATCAATAAACGGATGGCATCAAATTGAAAAGTTTCTACACAGCAAGGGAAACAATTAAGAGTGAAGAGACCATCATCAGAATAGAATAGGATCTTTGCCAGCCACTCTTCCAACAGAGGCTTAATATATACAATATATTAAAAACTCAAAATCTCAACATTAAAAAATCAAATAACCCAATCAATAAATATGCAAAGGAACTAAACAGACATTTCTCAAAAGTACAAATGGCCAACAATTGTATGAAAAAGTGTTCAACATCTTTAGCCATCAGGGAAATGCAAGTCAAAACAGCACTGAGAGTCCATCTCCCTCCACTTAGAATGTCCAGACACTTAGAATACAAATAACAATAAATGATTCAAGAATGCAGGAGAAACTGGACGTGTCCATCAGTACAGTGACTATGGAAACCAATATGTAGGTTCTTCAAAAACTAAAAATAGAGCAACTATATGATCCAGCTCCTCCACTCATTGATATTTATCCCCCCAAAATTAGAAAGCCAGCATACTTTAGAGATATCAACATACCCATGCTTATGGTAGTGCAATTCACAATGGCCAGGTTTTGGAACCAGCCTAGATGTGCATCAACAGAGGAATGAATAAAGAAAATGTCGTATATATACACAATAGAGAGTTATTCAGCCATAAAGAAAAAAAATTTATGACACTTGTAGGAAAATGGAGGGAATTGGAGACCACAGTTTTGAGTAAAATAAAACCAGAGTCAGAGAGAAAACACTGTAAGTTTTCCTTCATTTGTGGAAGCTGGAGGTTAAAAAGAGACACTGTGAAAACAGAAGGGTGACCATTAGGGTAGAGGGAAGGGGAGGGAAGAGAGGAGAGTGGGGGGTCATTGAGGAGTAAAATTTATCAAATTTTGTTTTTATATATGTGTGCACATGTCAAAGTGAATCACAGTGAAATCTGTCACGCTGTAACTGAGATGCATCAATAAAAACAATTTAAATAGAATAAAGCTTACATAAGGACATAAAAATATTTTGTTCAGGGTCTGGGGCATAGCTCAGTGGTAAAGCGCTTGCCTAGTATGTGTGAGACAACTGAGTTCCATTTTCAGCACAACATATAAATAAATAAATAAAAATTTAAAAAAATATTTTGTACAACTGTATAATGTGTTTGTGTTGTAAGCTCAATGCTATTATGAAAAAATAAAAAAGATAAAAATTAACATTGTATAAAGTACAAATGTTGCTGTAAGGTAATATTAATTTATTATTGATAAGGAAAATATGTTAGGCAAATTTAGTGCAGCCTAAGTGAACCATGTATAATAAGGTCTACAATAGTGTACAGTGATGTCCTAGGCTTTGATCACTCACCTCACACTCACTGATTCATTCAGAGCAGCTTCCAGTACTGTGAACTCTATTTGGGCTAAGTGTCCTGTATATAGGTGTACAAATTTTAATATTATATATTGTACTTTTACTACCTTTTCTGGGAATACATAGGTTTAGACACATAAATCCTTGCCATTGTGTTACAATTACCTAAAGTATCTGGTAGAGTATCAGGCTGTATAGGTTTGTAGCTTAAGAGTTATAAGCTATATCATATTCCCTAGGGATACAGTAGTTATCCCATCCAGATTTGTATAAGTACACACTAAGACGTTCACCCACTGACAAAATCACCCACCTATGCATTTTTCAGAACGTGTTCCTTCATTAAGCAATGAAATTTACAGCAATAAATGAACATATTAGAAATGAAGAATACTCTAAAATCAATAACCTAAGCTTCTGTCTTATGAAACTAGAGATACACAACTTAAGACTAAAACAAGCACAGGAAAAATAAATTAAAAATTGGAACAGAAATTAAGTTAAAATTAGGATAATAGAAAAAAAATCAGTGAAACTAAAATATGCTTCTTTAAATAGATCAATAAAATTTCCAAACTTCTTTTCAGACTAACCTAGTAAAAAATAAAAATAATTTACAAACTACAATGTTAAAAATAAAAAGAAATCATCATTACTGATCACATGGATATTAAAAAATAATAATGTAAAATTCGTGTTTTCAAGAAATTGCTGTATTTCATTTAAGTTACATAACTCTCTTCTTTCAAATTATGTAACTTAAGTGAAATACAACAATTTCTTTAAAAAGAAACACTACCAAAACCCACACAAGGAAAAAAGAGATTAATTAGCCTTACTTCTATTAAATAAATTGAGTTCATAACTAATCCCTGTCCAAAAAGAAGTTATACAAGCTGAAATGGTCTCACTAGAGAATTTTTCCAAATATTTAAGGCAGAAAGAATACCAAATCTTCACTTCAGAAAAATGTCACCTCAAGCCAGGTGTGGTGGAACAAACCTGTAATCCCAACCACTCAGCAGGCTGAGGCAGGAGGATCACAATTTTGAGGCCAGCAATTTAGCAAGGTCCCTAAACAACATAGTGATGCCCTGTCTCAAAATCAAAGAACAGAATGACTACAGATGTGGCTCAGATTTAAGTGCCTTTGGGTTCAATCCCTGGTACCAAAAAGAGAAGAAAAAACAAAAAAAGAAAAGTCACCTCAAGATAAAAGGAGAAGGAATATTTCTAATCCATTCTACAAGTCAGGCATTATTCTAAAACCAAAATTGGCAACATACCAGAAAAAAAAGAAAAGTAAAAACTACTATCTCACATAAACATATATGTGAAAATCCCCAATAAAATATTAACAAAACAATATAAAAATAATTATATTTCCTGACTGATACATATTACAGCCAGGCAAGCCTGGTTCAACACTCCAACACCAATCAAAGCAATCTCCCGTATCAACAAACTTAAAGAAGAAACATTGACCACATCAACTCACACACACGTGCACAGACACATACACACAGAATGATAAAATCCAACACCCAATCTTGATGAAAATTTTTAGCAAGCTACATGTATAAGTCAACTTCTTCGCCTTAAAAGTATCAACAAAATCCTATAGTCAACATTACACTTGGTGGCAAAAAAAAAAAAAAAGAAAAATTTTCCTAAAGTCAGGAACAAGAGAGGCTCAGAATGTGGCTCCGTGGTAGAGAGTCTGCCTGGAATGTGCCCGTGTGGAGAGGAAAGCTTGTCATTAGGCCACAGCTTTTTCATAAATAAAGGCCTACAGTGATCCCTAATTTCAGAACTTTCATCACAACATGCAATTCAGTGATCCTCCACACCAATCTTACTATTATACAAAACAAACCCCAAATGCATCATAAAACTAACTGCAAAATGCAAAACCATAAAACTTTTAGGAAAAAATAGTGGATAATCTAGGTGTCTTTAATTTAAAAATTTTCACACATAATACCAAAAAAACCATAATTCACATAAGAAAAAATATTAATAACTTGATAATTATTAATTTTAAAACTTTTATTCTATGAAAGACAGACAAACTGGGAGACAATATTTACAAAACCCATATATGATAAAGAACTTATATTGGATATATACAAAGAATTCTTAAAAGTTAACCATAAGAAAGCAACTGACCTGATAAATAAATTTGCTAAAGATCTAAAAAGATGCATCATTAAAGAAGATATACAGACTGGAGGAAAAAAAAAAAAAAGAAAGCATAGGGTAAAAAATCCCCAATGTCTTTTGCCATTAAAGAAATGCAAATTAAAATAATAATGAATTACCACTACATATGAAATAGAATGTTTAAAATTAATTTTTTTTTAAAAAATGACAAACCAATTGCTGGATACAATGAGGAAAAATAGAAATTCTCTTTCATTGACGGTTACAATGCAAAATGGAACAGCTACATTGGAAGACAGATGGGCAGATTTTTACAACACTAAAAAATACTTTTACCATATTTATTAGTTTAGTACTGCTGCTATAGAAAATTGCCATGCATTTGATGATTTAACACAAATTTATTCTTTTACAGTTCTGAACATTAGAAGTGCAAAATCAGTTTCAATGGATTAAAGTTACTGTGTTGGAATGGCTGCACTCTGGAAATTTTAGGAGGAAATTCGTGCCCTAGCCTTTTCCAGTTTCTGTGCTGAATTCCTTGCATTCCCTGGCTCTTGGCCCTTTCCTCCATCTTCAAAGCTAGCAGTATATTATCTTCAAATTTCTTTCTTTGCTTCGGTACATGATCTTTAACACTTTCAGTCAATTTGGCCTCTGCCTCTTGTTTATAAGAACTTTATTAGGATTCTTTTTTCGGGTCAGATAATCTAGAATAATCTCCCCCATTTCAAGATTCTTCAATCTTATCACAGCTGAAAAGTTTATTTTTTTCTTCTAAGGTAATATTTTCAAATTCTAGGGATTAAAAACTGGATGTATCTGGGGGCCACTTTTCAGCCCACCAAACCATACACTTCAGTCATTGTACATCTACATGTTACCCAATTGATTTTAAAACTGCATCTACACAATAACCCACAAGTAAACATATATTCATAATTACCCAAAATTGGAAGTAATGAATATTCCAGGGGAGAGTAGATAAACAAATAGTGGTATATCTATACTATTCAACTGTAAAAAAAGAGTTTTCAAGTCATGCAAAGACGTGGAGGAATCTCAACATATATGTCCACGTGAAAGGAATCCATTTTAAAAGGCTAGGTACGATATTATTTTATTTATTTATCATGACAGGGAACTCAAAACCACAGAGATAGTAAACTGTTCAGTGATTTCCATAGGCTCAGGGAGAGGAATGTTCA